>NC_059174.1:41813472-41898472 GCF_019923935.1 Bubalus bubalis
ATTTTCCACTTTCCTGCTCAGACTTCATGCCATGCTGTAAGGAAGCCCATGTGGAGCAGAACTGAGGCTTCCCTCCCACCAACAGTCTGTCTGCCATGTGAAAGAGCCATCTTAGAAACATATCCTCCTGATCCAATCAAGCTTTCAGATGACTACAGAACCAACAGACATATTCAATGCAAACACATAAGGGATTCTGAGTCAGAACTGCCTACCTAAACTCCTCTTGAATGCCTAACCCACAGCAACTATGAGACTTCTGACCTGGTGGGAACTAAAAATATGGATTAACTGACTCTGTTTAACTTCAGCTGAAGAATCTTCATTCCAGCTACTCCTGCTTGTAACTGTGGCATTTTCATTAATGGAAGCAGATGCTGCTCTGATCTCCATGCAGAGAATTCATCCCCTAGCTTAAGGATGTAATAAATGGAGATTGGAAGTAATTTGCACCTGAATATATAAAGAGTCTATAGGTAATAACCGTTAAATGTAACATCACCATAGATAGCCATTGTCATGTGCTTGTCCAAAGTCACCAAAGACGAATAGTGAGGTGAGATGTTAATTCTAACTTGACAGTGGGCATCTGTGTGCTTCAAACCAAAATGTGAAACAAGAAAACTGTCATGGTGACAGCACTTTGGTAGCTAAAAACATAGGTGTAACCTTTCCATTTCTTGCAATTCACAAATAGGGAATTTTTTTTTTTTTTTTAGAGAATTGAAAATGTGTGTGTGCGCGCATTTATGTATGTGTGTGTGTATGTGTAACAAAGTGGAAAGATCACAACAAGAAAACATGTATCTCACTCTAGTTGACAATGACCAGAATGATCTAGAAAGAATAAAGTAGACAGCAGGTTCCAACTGGCACGAAATCAAAGTGAAAATAAGTTACTGGATAAAATATATCTCCAAGAACCCTTGGCATTCTCCCTTCTCTGAATTAAACTAAGTCTGGTCAATAACAATCATTGCGCAACATGTGACATCTGTGGATATGGATTTACTGCACAGATAGACATGGCCGTGTGAGATCTACAGATCTATGGCCTAGGAGGGCCTAATAAAAATGATCTGTAAATTACATCTTTATTAGTGCTCTTATGCTCACTTCCTGCTTTTTTTTGTTTAATGAGATTGTCTATATTATTGGCTCTTTATCCAGGAAAAAACTTGAAATTCACTTCTGTGATAAATCACAGAAATTTATCACATTAAGTCCCACTGAATGTCTCATAGAAATATTTTTTGGAGGGACAGAGTTAATGCTTGGCTTTAGAGTCATCGGAACTTGATATGGATCCCATTTTCCTCTAAACTCTTGTGTAACCCTGAGCAACTTACTGTGTCTGTCCAAATATCAGAATTTTTATCTGCAATATTATTTTGTTGGTAATGATAAAAATAGCATGTACTTTTATAGGATTTACTATATTTCAGACCCTATGGTCAGCATTTCCTGTTTCTTAACTCATAGAATCCCATCACCTAACATGATTCTCTTCTCCCAAAGCCTGACACGTATTAGACACTGCAGTGGCCATATATTGTTTCATTTAGAGATAAAATATTGAGAAGCATAATTAATAGAAGATAAAATGATCTCTTTCTCATGTATCTAGGTGACATGAATCTAAAAATATTTTTACAGCTTTACTCTGTGACTAAGTACACAGACACACATGCCCTGTAGAAGAACAAGATTTCTAAAAATCAATGTATCATTGCCTTTCCTATAACATCCATTTCCAACCAGTCCACCTGGTATCACTGGGGACATCAGAGGGACACTGGGATTCAAAGACAAATGCCGTCTTAATTGGACAGGTCTCTTTTTAACATTTACCATTTCCTGTTGGGTCTAGCTCAAAGAAGTCAATATTCTTTTTTACAAACAGAGGAAGAAAAAAAATGTCATCCAAAATCCACATTTCTAAGTTACTGGTGTGTGTTTGGTGCAAGCGTGTTGATTCCAGTATCCATGTCAGTGCAATACCGCACAGGTAAGTTAGCCATTTTAGGCACAGGGTTTAGGGCTGGACACATCAGGCCACCTGAATCAGGATCCAGGACAACTCAGTGCAGGCTATTAAGCCACAGACTCATGTCATCAACCACAGTGGTAGGGACCCAAAGCAGTGAGAGAAACTCCATTCTCAGATTCTGTCTGTGTCAGATCAGCTGAGACAGTGAGGGGTGTCTTACTCCTGCTGAGTCAGTTCACACTAAAATGCTGAGAAAATATGAAGGAATATACTGCCTTATCTTCAAATTTAAGCCATGCACCAAAGGAACGTGGTGAACCCTCTATAGAAGCTCCGGAGGAATCATGCTTGTGGATTTTGGTGTCAGAGATACCTGGGTTCAAACATCAGCTCTGCCACCTGCTAGCCGTGTGACTTCACTTCTCTGAGTTTGTTTCCTTGTAATGGCTACATGAGGCAGTATTTATATACTCCCTGAAACATAGCAAGCGCTCAGTAAATGCCAGAAGAAGCAATAAAGTGATAATGATTTTTACCTCTCATTTCTACCTCTTTCCCTGAGCTCCAAATTTGTACAGAAGACTAACTACTCAATATCTCCATCTGGGTGTCCCACAGGCCCTCGGAACACAGCATGATAAATCAAACCCGCCGTCTATTTCTTAAACTTGCACAAAGAACGTGGGTCATCACTATCTCTTCCCTTCACTCTCCATCCACATGGATTCAATAACACAGTCCACATGTTCACTGGACTTCAGGTTGGAACTTCACCTCCCAAGTCAGAATTTTCTTCCTCCTCCTAAAAATACACGAAGTAATATGGAGAACAAAAACAGAAAATGCTTGTACGTTTTCAGGGAAATTCCAAGACAAATGTAATGCAAGCCCCCAAAACACATGTAAGGCTTTCAAAAGCAGTTGTGATTGGGCAGAAACCAGGAAGATAAAGCTGAAATAAAACTCAATGAGATTCAGGATGGGGAGCACATGTACACCCATGGCTGATTCATGTCAATGTATGGCAAAACCCACTACAATATTGTAAAGTAATTAGCCTCCAATTAAAATAAATTAATTAATTAAAAAAAAAAACTCCATGAGTAACTGGAGGAGTTCAGTGATAGTAGATCTCAGGAAAGACCAAGTAGGAGACATTTACTAAAGGAAAAAGATTCAGCCTGAAGTGCAAAACTATCCTTGTTTTCAACAGTGGGTACTAAAATAGAGCAAGGGGGCTTCTGCTAGGAAACCCCTTAGCCTGGTGGGGACAGAGAGGCAGAGTCAGCCATTGTTGCAGGAAGCAATATGTGTTCGAGGCTACAGAGAAGGGGAAACTTTTGTCTTGTGAAATCTGAAGGGTGACCCTGTCCTCTCCTGCCCCTTAACCCTCTTCGTGGCTAGATCCCATGCACTACTTTTTCACATGCCCTCCTTCAGAACTTCCATTTTGAGTGAGTGGCTCGATGCCGTAGCAGCAAGAAAGGCTGAGAACTTGAATTCTGGCTTCTACCTTTGTGCTCAGTTGCTTCAGGCATGTCTGACTCTTCGTGACCCTATGGACTGTAGCCCACCAGGCTCCTCAGTCCCTGGGATTCTCCAAGCAGGAATACTGGCATGGGTTGCCATTTCCTTCTCCAGGGGACCTTCCCAATCCAGGGATTGAAATGGTGTCTCTTATGTCTCCTGCATTGGCAGGCGGGTTCTTTACCATTAGTGCCACCTGGAAGGCCCTCTTCATAGCCATCTGTTACCCCTACCCTCGAACTCATCCTCTGGCTAATGGAGGAAAATCAACCACATCCAATTATAAGTACTACCAAGGAGCAGCCATGACTTCTATATAAAAATACTAAAGGGAAAATTGGAACTAGGTAGCAACACTTAGAAGCTGAGAAAATATGAAGGAATATAGTGCTTTCATATTTTAAAAGGAAAAAACAAACTTCTCTAGTAGCCCTGTTTTCATAGGGCAGGTAAAAATTATGACCAAATATTTTGTCATAACTTTTTAAAAATGGGAAGCAATAACATCTCTAAAGAAAGCTCACAAAGAAGGAACAATTGTCTTATCCATGCTGGCTTGGAGTTAAAGGGTGTCATTCAAGCACAAAAAAATCTAGTGATTAAAATCATATGCATATGTATGAGCACTGAGGACTATACTAATATAATGTGTGTGTGTTAAGTTGCTTCAGTCATGTCTGACTCTTTGCAATGCTATGAACTGTAGCCTCATGATGTACTCTGCATATAAGTTAAATAAACAGGGTGATAATATACAGCCTTGACGTACTCCTTTTCCTATTTGGAACAAGTCTGTTGTTCCATGTCCAGTTCTAACTGTTGCTTCCTGACCTGCATACAAATTTCTCAAGAGGCAGGTCAGGTGGTCTGGTATTCCCATCTCTTGAAGAATTTTCCACAGTTTATTGTGATCCACACAGTCAAATGCTTTGGCATAGTCAATAAAGCAGAAATAGATGTTTTTCTGGAACTCTCTTGCTTTTTCGATGATCCAACAGATGTTGGCAATTGGGTCTCTGGTTCCTCTGCCTTTTCTAAAACCAGCTTGAACAACTGGAAATTCATGGTTCACGTACTGCTGAAGCCTGGCTTGGAGAATTTTGAGCATTACTTTACTAGCGTGTGAGATGAGTGCAAGTGTGTGGTAGTTTCAGCATTCTTTGGCATTGCCTTTCTTTGGGATTGGAATAAAAACTGACCTTTTCCAGTCCTGTGGCCACTGCTGAGTTTTCCAAATGTGCTGGCATATTGAGTGAAGCACTTTCACAGCATCATCTTTCAGGATTTGGAATAGCTCAACTGGAATTCCATCACCTCCACTAGCTTTGTTCGTAGTGATGCTTTCTAAGGCCCACTTGACTTCACATTCCAGGATATCTGGCTCTAGGTCAGTGATCACATCATTGTGATTATCTGGGTCATGAAGATCTTTTTTGTACAGTTCTTCTGTGTATTCTTGCCATCTCTTCTTAATATCTTCTGCTTCTGTTAGGTCAATACCATTTCTGTCCTTTATCGAGCCCATCTTTGCATGAAATGTTCCCTTGGTATCTCTAATTTTCTTGAAGAGATCTCTAGTCTTTCCCATTCTGTTGTTTTCCTCTATTTCTTTGCATTGATCACTGAGGAAGGCTTTATCTCTCCTTGCTATTCTTTGGAACTCTGCATTCAGATGCTTATAGCTCTCCTTTTCTCCTTTGCTTTTCGCTTCTCTTCTTTTCACAGATAATTGTAAGGCCTACCCAGACAGCCATTTTGCTTTTTTTGCATTTCTTTTCCATGGGGATGGTCTTGATCCCAGTCTCCTGTACAATGTCATGAACCTCAGTCCATAGTTCATCAGGCACTCTATCAGATCTAGTTCCTTAAATCTATCAATTTAAATATCAATAACCTCAGATACGCAGATGACACCACCCTTATGGCAGAAAGTGAAGAGGAACTCAAAAGCCTCTTGATGAAGGTGAAAGAGGAGAGTGAAAAAGCTGGCTTAAAGCTCAACATTCAGAAAACAAAGATCATGGCATCCAGTCCCATCACTTCATGGAAAATAGATGGGGAAACAGTGGAAACAGTCTCAGACTTTATTTTTTTGGGCTCCAAAATCACTGCAGATGGTGACTGCAGCCATGAAATTAAAAGACGCTTCCTCCTTGGAAGGAAAGTTATGACCAACCTAGATAGCATATTCAAAAGCAGAGACATTACTTTGCCAACAAAGGTTCGTCTAGTCAAGGCTACGGTTTTTCCAGTAGTCATGTATGGATGTGAGAGTTGGACTGTGAAGAAAGCTGAGCGCCGAAGAATTGATGCTTTTGAACTGTGGTGTTGGAGAACTCTTGAGAGTCCCTTGGACTTCAAGGAGATCCAACCAGTCCATTCTGAAGGAGATCAGCCCTGGGATTTCTTTGGAGGGAATGATGCTAAAGCTGAAACTCCAGTACTTTGGCCGCCTCATGCGAAGAGTTGACTCATTGGCAAAGACTCTGATGCTGGGAGGGATTGGGGGCAGGATGAGAAGGGGACGACAGAGGATGAGATGGCTGGATGGCATCACTGACTCGATGGACGTGAGTCTGAGTGAACTCTGGGAGTTGGTGATGGACAGGGAGGCCTGGCGTGCTGCGATTCATGGGGTCGCAAAGGGTCGGACACGACTGAGCGACTGAACTGAACTGAACTGAACTGTAGCCTGCCAGGCTCTTCTGTCCAAGGGATTCTCCAGGCAAAAATACTGGAGTGGATTGCCCTGGCCTCTTGCAGGGGATCTTCCCAAGCGGAGATCAAACCCACATCACTTTACATCTCCTGTGTTGGCAGGCAGGCTCTTTATCACTAGCGCTACCTGGGAAGCCCCTATACAAACATAATACTAGAAACTAAAATTGGGTGGTACAAAAGAAAGAAAGAGAAGGAAAAGAAAAGGAAATCTGCTAAATGTATTATTATTCATGTTAGAGAATGAAGAAAATAATGTCTGAAGAAATAAGAACTCTAAATGTCATAGAAAATTATAATTACAGGAGTTATGACTAGAGGAAAATCAGATCAGATCAGATCAGTCACTCAGTCGTGTCCGACTCTTTGTCACCCCATGAATCGCAGCACGCCAGGCCTCCCTGTCCATCACCAACTCCCGGAGCTTACTCAAACTCACGTCCATCGAGTCAGTGATGCCATCCAGCCATCTCATCCTCTGTTGTCCCCTTCTCCTCCTGCCCCCAATCCCTCCCAGCATCAGAGTCTTTGCCAATGAGTCAACTCTTCGCATGAGGCGGCCAAAGTACTGGAGTTTCAGCTTTAGCATCATTCCCTCCAAAGAAATCCCAGGGCTGATCTCCTTCAGAATGGACTGGTTGGATCTCCTTGCAGTCCAAGGGACTCTCAAGAGTCTTCTCCAGCACCACACTTCAAAAGCATCAATTCTTCAGTGCTCAGCCCTCTTCACAGTCCAACTCTCACATCCATACATGACCACAGGAAAAACCGTAGCCTTGACTAGACGAACCTTTGTTGGCAAAGTAATGTCTCTGCTTTTGAATATGCGATCTACATTGGTCATAACTTTCCTTCCAAGGAGGAAGCGTCTTTTAATTTCATGGCTGCAGTCACCATCTGCAGTGATTTTGGAGCCCCCCAAAATAAAGTCTGACACTGTTTCCACTGTTTCCCCATCTATTTCCCATGAAGTGATGGGACTGGATGCCATGATCTTTGTTTTCTGAATGTTGAGCTTTAAGCCAACTTTTTCACTCTCCTCTTTCACTTTCATCAAGAGGCTTTTGAGTTCCTCTTCACTTTCTGCCATAAGGGTGGTGTCATCTGCATATCTGAGGTTATTGATATTTCTCCCGGCAATCTTGATTCCAGCTTGTGTTTCTTCCAGCCCAGCGTTTCTCATGATGTACTCTGCATATAAGTTAAATAAACAGGGTGACAATATACAGCCTTGACAAACTCCTTTTCCTATTTGGAACCAGTCTGTTGTTCCATGTCCAGTTCTAACTGTTGCTTCCTGACCTGCATACAAATTTCTCAAGAGGCAGATCAGGTGGTCTGGTATTCCCATCTCTTTCAGAATTTTCCACAGTTGATTGTGATCCACACAGTCAAAGGCTTTGGCATAGTCAATAAAGCAGAAATAGATGCTTTTCGGGAACTCTCTTGCTTTTTCCATGATCCAGCAGATGTTGGCAATTTGATCTCTGGTTCTTCTGCCTTTTCTAAAACCAGCTTGAACATCAGGAAGTTCATGGTTCACATGTTGCTGAAGCCTGGCTTGGAGAATTTTGAGCATTACTTCACTAGCGTGTGAGATGAGTGCAATTGTGTGGTAGTTTGAGCATTCTTTGGCATTGCCTTTCTTTGGGATTGGAATGAAAACTGACCTTTTCTAGTCCTGTGGCCACTGCTGAGTTTTCCAAATTTGCTGGCATACAGACCCTCAAATATTGGGAGAGCCAAAATAGACCACATAGCAGAGGTCTTTAAGAACCAAACAAAAATATATTGTAAAATGATGTGTCAGAACAAAGACGAAATATGTGTCATGTAAGTGTAAACGAGCTCAGATGATCTACCGGAAATACTTTCAGGTTGGTCCACAAAGCAAAGCCAACCCAGTTCACTTGTATGACAATCTCTAGGTTCATCCTTATCTCTGCAAATGGCACTACATGTTCCTTTCTATGTCTGTGTAATATTCAATTTTATATATGCCCCACATCTTTATCCATACCTCTGTTGATGGAGACAGGTCTCCATGAAACAGGTAAGACCAAGTCACTACAATAGTTGAGCCATGGAAGCAACCTAAATGCCCATCAAAAGAGAAATGGATAAAGAAGACGTGGTGTATAAATACAATGGAATATTACTCAACCATAAAAAGAACAAATAGTGCCATTTGCAGAGATGAGGATGAATCTAGAGGTTGTCCTACACAGAGAAGTCAGAAAGAGTAAAACAAATATATCATTTAGATGCAGAATCTAGGGAAAAGGTACAGATGAACTTATTTGCAAAGCAGAAATAGAGTTACAGATGTAAAGAATAAACTTATGGTTACCAAGTGGGGAAGGGAGCTTCAGACAAACTAGGAGATTGGGATTGACATATATACACTGCTATGCATAAAATAGATAACTAATGAGAATCTATAGTGGAAAAAAAAAGCCATATAATATAGCTTATATGTCAAATATATAAGTGGGCCTCCCTGGTGGCTCAGACAGTAAAGGATCTACCTGCAATGCAGGTAGACCTGGGTTTGATCCCATAGTCAGGCAGATCCCCTGGAGAAGGAAATATCAGTGCACTCTGGTATTCTTTCCTGGACAATCCCATGCACAGAGGAACCTGGCGGGCTACAGTCCATGGGGTCACAAAGAGTTGGACATGACTGAGAGACTAACACACACACACATACACACACACACATACACACACACACACACACATGAAATGAAAAAGGCTACAAATGACCTTGTCTGAACAGGAATAAAGCCACAGGTGTAGAAAATAAACTTATGGTTACTGGGGGTTAACAGGGAAGGGATAAATTGGGAGATTGGGATTGACACATCCACACTACTATATATAAAATTAATAACTAATAAGGACCTACTGTATAGCACAGGGAACTCTACTCAATACTCTATAATGACCTACACAGAAAAAGAATCTAAAAAAGAGTGGATACCTGTATATGTATAACTGATTTACTTTGCTGTACACCTGAAACTAACATCTCCTGGAACTAACACCAAAAAACGATGCTTTATTCATCATTGGGGATTGGAAGGCAAAAGTAGGAAGTCAAGAGATACCTGGAGTAACAGGTGAGTTTGGCCTTGGAGAACAAAATGAAGCATGACAAAGGCTAATTGAATTCTGCCAAGAGAATGCACTGGTCATAGCAAACACTCTTTTTCAACAACACGAGAGACAACTTTACACATGGACATCACCAAATGGTCTATACTGAAATCAAACTGATTGCATTCTTTGTAGCCAAAGATGGAGAAGCTGTATACAGTCAGCAAAAACAAGATCTGGAGCTGACTGTGGCTCAGATCATCAGTTTCTCATAGCAAAATTCAGGTTTAAACTAAAGAAAGCACGAAAACCACTAGGCCAGCCAGGTATGTCTTAACTCAAACCCCCTATGAATATGCAGTAGAGGCAATGAATAGATTCAAGGGATTAGATCTAGCGAACAGTGTGCTTGAAGAACGATGGACGTAGGTCTGTAATATTGTACAGAAGGCCATGAAAAAAACCATCCCAAAGGAAAGAAGGCAAAGTGGTTATCTGAGGAGGCTTTACAAATAGCTGAAGAAAGAAGAGAAGTGAAATGCAAGGGAGAAAAGGAAAGATACCTCCAACTAAGTGCAGAGTTCCAAAGAATAGCACAGAGAGACAAGAAGGCTTTCTTCAATGAATATTGCATAAAACTAGAAGAAAAAAACAGAAAGGAAAAGACTAGAGATCTCTTCAGGAAGAACTGAAAACATCAAGGGAACATTTCACCCAAAGATGGCACAATAAAGGAAAGAAACGGTAGAGACCTTCTTAATGCCAAAGAGATCAAGAGAGATAGAATACATAGAAGGACTGTACAAAAAAGATCTTAATGAACCAGATTACGACAAAGGTGTTATCTGTCACCCAAAGCCAGACATTCTGGAGTGCAAAGTCAAGTGGGCCTTAGGAAGTACTGCTGTTTATAAAGCTAGTGGGTGTGATGGAAGTCCTGTAGAACGATTCAAAACCTTAAAGGATGATGCCATCAAGGTGTTGCATTTAATATGTAAGAAAATGTGGAAGACCCAGCAGTGGCCACAGGACTGGAAAAGGTCAATCTTCATCCCAATTCCCAAGAAGGGTAGTGCTAAAGAATACGCTAACCATTGGACAATTGCACTCATCTCCCATGCTAGCAATTTCAGTTCAGTCACTTAGTCATGTCCAACTCTCTGTGGCCCCATGCACTGCAGCACACCAGGCTTCCCTATCCCTCACCAACTCCCAGAGCTTGCTCAAACTCATGTCCGTCAAGTCGGTGATGCCATCCAACCATCTCATCCTCTCTAGTCCCCTTATCCTCCTGCCTTCAGTCTTTCCCAGCATCAGAGTCTTTTCCAGTGAGTCAGTTCTTCACATCACATGGCCAAAGTATTGGAGCTTCAGCTTCAGCATCAGTCCTTCCAATGAATAATCAGGACTGATTTCCTTTATGAAGGACTGGTTGGATCTCCTTGCAGTCCAAGGGACTCTCAAGAGTCTTCTTCAACACCACAGTATAAAAGCATCAGTTCTTCAGTGTTCAGCTTTCTTTATGGTCTAACTCTCACATCCATACATGACTACTGGAGAAACCATAGTTTTGATTAGATGGACCTTTGTCAGCAAAGTAATGTCTCTGCTTTTTTAAATGCTGCCTAGGCTTGTCATAACTTTTTTCCCAAGGAGCAAGTGTCTTTTAATTTCATGGCTGCAGTCACCATCTGCAGTGATTTTGGAGCCCAGGAAAATAAAGTCTGTCATGGTTTCCATTGATTCCCCCATCTATTTGCCATGAAGTGATGGGACCAGATGCCATGATTTTAGTTTTTTGAATATTGAGTTTTAAATCAGGTTTTCCTCTCTCCTCTTTCACTTTCATCAAGAGGCCCTTTAGTTCTTCTTTGCTTTCTGCCATAAGGGTGGTGTCATCTGTGTATCTGAGGTTATTGATATTTCTCCTGGCAATCTTGATTCCAGCTTGTGTAACATACAGCCTAGTATTTTGCATGATGTACTCTGCATAAGCCTTGACGTACTCCTTTTCCAATTTGGAACCAGTCTGTTGTTCCATGTCTGGTTCTAACTATTGCTTCTTGATTTGCATACAGATTTCTCAGGAGGTGGGTAAGGTGATCCAATATACCCATCTCTTAAAGAAATTTCCACAGTTTGTTATGATCCACACAGTCAAAGGCCTTGGTATAGTCAATAAAGCAGAAGTAAATGTTTTTCTGGAACTCTCTTGCTTTTTTGATGATCCAGTGGATGTTGGCAATTTGATCTCTTGGTTCCTCTGCCTTTTCTAAATCCAGCTTGAATACTTGGAAGTTCTCGGCTCACGTACTGTTGAAGCCTCACTTAGAGAATTTTGAACATTACTTTGCTTGAGTGTGAGATGAGTGCAATTGTGTGGTAGTTTGAACATTCTTTGGCATTGCCTTTCTTTGGGATTGGAATGAAAACTGACCTTTTCCAGTCTTGTGGCCACTGCTGAGTTTTCCAAATTTGCTGGCATATTGAGTGCAGCACTTTCACAGCATCATATTTTAGGATTTGAAATAGCTCAACTGGAATTCCATCACCTCCACTAGCTTTGTTCGTAATGATGCTTCCTAAGGCCCACTTGACTTCACATTCCAGGATGTCTGGCTCTAGGTGAGTGATCACACCATCATGGTTATCTGGGTCATTAAGATCTTTTTTGTATAGTTCTGTGTATTCTTGTCACCTTTTCTTAATATCTTCTGTCTCTGTTAGGTCCATACCATTTCTGTCCTTTATTGTGTCCATCTTTGCATAAAATGTTCCCTTGGTATCTCTAGTTTTCTTGAAGAGATCTCTAGTCTTTCCCATCGTATCATTTTCCTCCACTCCTGTGCATTGTTTACTTAATAAGGCTTTCTTATCTTTCTTTGCTATTCTTCGTAACTCTGCATTCAGATGGGTATAACTTTCCTTTTCTCCTTTGCCTTTAGCTTCTCTTCTTTTGTCAGCTATTTATAAGGCCTCCTTAGACAACCATTTTGCCTCTTTGCATTTCTTTTTCTTGGGGATGGTCTTGATCACTGCCTCCTCTACAATGTCATGAACCTCTGTCCATAGTTCTTCAGGCACTCTGTCTATCAGATCTAATACCTTGAATCCATTTGTCATTTCCACTGTATGACTGCAAGGGATTTGATTTAGGTCATACTTAAATGGTCTAGTGGTTTTCCCTACTTTCTGGTCTTGTTTTTTTCTGACTGTATAGAGCTTCTCTATCTTCACCTGCAAAGAATATAATCAAGCTGATTTCAGTATATTGATCATCTGGTGATGTCCATGTGTATAGTCATCTCTTGTGTTGAAGAAGAGTATGTTTGCTATGACCAGTGTATTCTCTTGACAAAACTCTGTTAGCCTTTGCCCTGCTTCATTTTTTACTCCAAGGCCAAACTTGCCTGTTAGTCCAGGTATCTCTTGACTTCCTATTTCAGCATTCCAGTGCCCTATGATGAAAAGGACATCTTCTTTTGGTGTTAGTTCTAGAAGGTCTAGTAGGTCATCACAGACTGTTCAACTTTAGCTTTTTGGCATTACTGGTTGGGACATAGACTTGGATTACTGTGATACTGAGTGGTTTGCCTTGGAAACTAATAGAGATCATTCTGTCATTTCTGAGATTGCACCCAAGTATGGCATTAAATTCACCAATTCCAGTCTGTTTTAGTTTGCTGATTCCTAAAATGTCGATGTTTACTCTTGCCATTTCCTCTTTGACCACTTCCAATTTGCCTTGATTCATGGACTTAGCATTCCAGGTCCCTATACAATATTGCTCTTTACAGCATTGGACCTTGCTTCTATCACCAGTCACATCCACAACTGGGTGTTGTTTTTGCTTTGGCTCCATCTCTTCATTCTTTCTGGGGTTATTTCTCCACTGATCTCCAGTAGCATATTGGGCACCTACTGACCTGAGGAATTCATCTTTCAGTGTCCTATCTTTTTGCCTTTTCATACTGTTCATGGGGTTCTCAAGGCAAGAATACTGAAATGGTTTGCCATTCCTTTCTCCAGTGAACCACAATTTATCAGAACTCTCCATTATGACCCGTCCGTCTTGGGTGGCCCTACGTGACATGGCTCATAGTTTCATTGAATTAGACAAGGCTGTGGTCCACGTGATCAGATTGGTTAGTTTTCTGTGACTGTGGTTTTCATTCTGTCTGCCTTCTGATGAATAAGGATAAGAGGCTTATGGAAGCTTCCTGATGGGAGAGCCTGACTGTGGAGGAAACTGGGTCTTGCTCTGATGGGCAGGGCCATGTTCAGTAAATCTTTAATCCAATTTTCTGTTGATGGGGGAGGTTGTGTTACTTGCCTGTTGTTTGGCGTGAAGCCAAACTGTCAATGCATGCCTCCACCAGAGATTCCTGGACACTCACAGGCAAGTCTGACTCAGTCTCTTGTGGGGACACTGCTCCTTTTTTCCTGGCTCCTGGTGCACACAAGTTTTGTTTGTGCCCTCCAAGAGTCTGTTTCCCCGGTATTATGGAAATTCTGTTATCAAATTCCACTGGCCTCCAATGTCAAATTCCCTGGGGGATCCCCAGGTTGAGAAATCTGTTGTGGGCCCTAGAACTTTCTTAACAGTCAATAATTTCTTTGGTGTAATTGTTCTGGAGCTTGTGGGCCATCTGCTCAGTGACTGTATGTTGGATAACACTGCTTGACCCAGGTCTGCTGCAGCCAGAGCCCCTGTTCACATGGCAGGCCACTGCTGACCTGTGCCTCTGCAGGAGACACTCAAACACTCAAATGTAGGTCTGGCTCAGTCCCTGTTGGGCCTCTGGTGTGCACAAGGTTTTATTTGAGCCCTCTGAACATCTCTGGTGGATATGGGGTTTGATTCTAAATGTGATTTTGCCCCCCTTCCTTCTTGTTGGGGCTTCTCCTTTGCTCTTGAACATGGGGTATCTTTTTTTGGTGGGATCCAGCATTCTCCTGTTGATGGCTGTTCAGCAGAAAGTTACAATTTTGGAGTTCTCCCAGGAGAAGATGAGCATACATCCTTCCACTCCTCCGTCTTGAAAAAGCTATTTTTCAACAATGGTTTTCAGGTCCACTCTGAAGCAACATGATTATGGAGGCTGAGAAAGTCCCATGAGCTATAGTTGCCAACCTGGGGACCCAGGAGAGCCAATAGTGGTAGTTCTAGTCTGAGTTGGAAGACTTGGGAACCAGTAGACTTGATGGTATAAATTCCAGTCCAAGTCCAAGTCCAAATCCATAGGCAGGAGAAGACCAGTGTCCAAGATGAAGTTCAATGCCATGCCTTCACAAGCCTCCATCCACACTGCTAATTAGTTTTATCTGTGCCCATGGCATCTTTTCCCTCATAGGCTCCCAGCAACTTGAGGGCAGGAACTGTGTCTTAATCATCTCTGTTCATTCTTCAGAGAACAGGAGTTCCAAAAAAGGACATGGCAAACAGGAAAGATTTGACAACTGCTTCAATAGTTCTTCATTGAGGTCATGATTACTTTGATTGTGGATATACTTGCAGTTCTGAGAGATTCTCCAGGGGATCATCCTGACCCAGGGATTGAACCCACATCTCCTGCATTGCAGGCAAATTCTTTTCCACTGAATCACCAGGGAAGCCAGCCCATGCTAGTAAGGTCATGCATAAAATCTTGCATGCTAGACTTCAGCATTATGTGAACCAAGAACTTTCAGATGTCCAAGCTAGGTTTAGAAAATGAAGAGGAATCAGAGATCAAATTGCCAACACTTGCTGGATCATAGAGAAAGCAAGGAAATTCCAGAAAAATGTCTACTTCTGTTTCATCGACTACGCTAAAACCTTTGTGGATCATACTAAACTGTAGAAAGCTCTTAAAGAGATGGGAATATCAGACCATTTTAACTGTCTCCTGGGAAACCTGCATGTGGGTCAAGAAGCAACAGTTAGAACCCTGTATGGAGCAACTGATTGGTTCAAGATTGAGAAAAGAGTATAACAGGGCTGTCTGCTGTCACTGTGTTTGTTTAACCTATATGCTGAGCACATCATGAGAAATGCTGAGGTGGATAAGTTAAAAGCTGGAATTAAGATAGGCAGGAGAAACATCAACAACCTCAGATATGCAGATGATACCACTCTAATGACAGAAAGTGAAGAGAAACTAAAGAGCCTCTTGATGAGGGTGAAGGAGGAGAATGAAAGAGCTGGCTTAAAACTAAAAATTAAAAAAACTAAGATCATGGTATCTGGCCCCATTACTTCATGGCAAATAGAAGAAGAAAAAGTGGAAGTAGTAACAGATTTCCTCTTCTTGGGCTCTAAGATCCCTTCAGATGGTGACTGGAGCCATGAAATCAGAAGACAATTGCTTTTTGGCAAGAAAGCGATGACAAACCTAAACAGTATGTTGAAAAGCAGAGACATCACTCTGCTGACAAAGGTCTGTAAAGCCATGGCGATAGTCTTCCCAGTGGTCACATACAATTGTGAGAGCTGGACCGTGAAGAAGGCAGAACATCAATGAATTTTTGCCTTCAAACTGTGGTGCTGGAGAAAACTCATGAAATTCCCTTGGACAGCAAGGAGATCAAACCAGTCAATTGTAAGGGAAATCAACTCTGAATTTTCAGTGGAAGGACTGATGCTGAAACTCCAGTATTTTGTTCACATAATGTGAATAGCTGACTCACTGGAAAAGCCCCTGAGGCTGGGAAAGATCGAGGGCAGAAGCAGAAGAGGGCTTCACAGGATGAGATGCCTGGATGGCATCACTGATGCAATGGACATGAACTTGGGCGAACTTCAGGAGATGGTGAGGGACAGCAAGACCTGGTGTGCCGAAGTCCATGGGATTGCAAAAAGTCAGACACAACTGCGTGCCTGAACAACAACAACAACAATACCTGAAACTGATACAACATTGTAAATGAATTGTACTCCAATAATTTTTTTTCCCAATAAATTTTTAAAAAGAAAAGAAAACCAGAGATATTCAAAGGCACACCAGACAGATGTAAACAAAAAGAAGCAGAGCCATGCTTTTACTATCTGAGAAGGTAGGATTCAGAATCAAAGCTTAAAACAATACATTTATAATGCTAAAGGGAGAAATTCACAACCATCATATAACAGTTCTGAATACCTGCATCAGATGACATAGCAACAATTGCATGACAGAAATGACAGGAGATGCAAGGAGGAACAAGCAGTAACACCAAGAATAGGACACAATTCAGCACTCTTCCCATGACAGACCAGTGGACACAAATTTAGACTCTAGCAGCCCCAGATAACATAATTACTAAGACAGACTGGACTGAGTCACAGAGATTACATACTTTGACAACAGATCATTTATTTTCTTTTCAAAGGCCCATGAAATATTAATACAAGAATCAATCACTTTGTAGGCCACACAGGGACCCCAGTAAATTCCCCAAAACCAGAAACAGCAGAGACGATATTCTCTGATCACAATGTAATAAAAATAGAAGTAAATAACAAAATCAGAAAATAAAAATCCCTTGCCACCTGAAAACTAAAAATAAATTGAAATCACTCTGAGACATAGTCTAAGCTAAAGAGCAAACACAAGTCAGAAACGAATAATTTTCAAAAAATAGTAGTGAAGATACTATATATCAGAACCTATAAATACAGCTAAATAGGATTCAGGGGAAAAAGTCATAAACTCTAAAGCTTAGGTCAATAGAAGAGAATAAAAGCAGATGAATTAGGTATCTGACTAAAAAAGTGAGGAGTAAAACAAGCTAAAAAGTAAAGAGATAATAAAAGTAAAAGCAAAAATCAGTAAGTTAGAACACTAAAAACCCAGAGCCCACAAGCTGTATCTTTAGGAGAAGGAGAAACACAGTAAGATAGCCCCGTAGAAAACCTACCCACAAAAAAAGGAAGAAGAAAATACAAAGAAAGAAATGAAAAATAAAAATAGACCAATGTCCATTGAAAAAATATATGAAAAGCTATCTAAAAGAGCTTTTAATAAAAAGCAGTTGTAGGCCTGGGGAAATTTTATTAAATCTTTTAGAAAATCAGGTGGTCCAATAGTGCTTAAATATTCTAGGGGATGTAGCAAGAAAGAAAATTCCCAAGGTCTTTTATGGAAGTAAACATAAAATTATGCCTAAATCTGGTACAGACTAAGCAAAACCAAAAACAAACAAAAATCACTGTCTAACTTTATTTGGCATATTAGTTCAAAAATCAGATATAAAATATTAGCAAACAGAGTCCATTAGACCATTAAAATAATACAGTATAAAAATGGGTTTTATTTCACAAATCTAAGAATGGTAAAATCATAGAAGAATCACTAAGTAAGTTATTCTACTACTGACTGTAAGGAGAAAAGTCATATGACCAATTCAGACACTAAGAAAAATTACATGTTAAATTCAACAACAATTTAAAAAAAGATAAACAGCACAATAAAATACGACTAACATATAAAAGCTTCTCAAAAATTCACAAGGAAAAGACAGCCACCAAGTTGAAAGTGGGGGCCAAAAATGTTCACAGAAAAGGAAATATAAATGATTAAACATAAGAAGAGAAGCTCAACTTTACTTTAGTAAGACCCCCAACTTAAAGTTATTTCAAGATGCTCTTTTCACCAATTCAACTGGCAAAAATCCTAAAGTTTGGTAGCATTCTGTTAGGGATGCTTTGGAGAAACAGGCATCACATATTGCTGGTGGGAATATGAATTGGTATAACCCCTGCAGAGGGCAAATCAGCACCATCTATCAAAATTACGTATGTATATACCCTTTGACCCATCAATTATACATTTGGGAATTTATCCTCGAGTTACACTTGCATGCACTTGAAATGATGTCTGTACACAGTTATTCATTAGCTTCTTGTAAGAGAAAAAAAAAGGTAAAAAACCTAGATGTCCATCTCTTACAAACTGGCTAAAAACTATGGTATATCCATAAAATATGATACCAGGAAACTACAAAGACATAGTCACACTTTCTATATATGGATATAGAAAGATGGCCAGTGTATACCAAGTAAAACAGACTAACTAAAAAGCCCATAATGTGTCAAACAATGTGTATACTAAGTTGCCTTTTGTGTTAAAAGGGAAATATATATATATATACACACACACACACATATATACAAATATATGAAACTTGTGCATGTGTTAGGTAATAAGCAATTTCCTACAGTTTTAGGAAATAGTGTGGCAAATATTGGGCTACATCTACTTTTCCAGATTGCTCGACCACTTCTATTCCCTTCAACACACAGCCTACTCTAACCGCATATTCTACCCTTCAGTTGTACCTAGCCACTTAACAGCCTCTGGTTATCTTTGTGCATATATTGTGCCCTCTGCCTAAAGCACCAAGATGCCTGCTGTTTGTCAGAAGGGCCACTCATCCTTCAAGAAGTTCCAGTTCCAAAAACTCACCTACACTTAGGAGAGAGAGAATGGCTTCCTTCTGTGGGCTCATATGCACACTCCTCTTTTTCAGATTGTACTGAATTTTTTTTTTTTTGAAGGAAAATTGTTTTACAGAATTTTGTTGTTTTCTGTCAAACTGCAACATGAATCAACCATAAGTATATGTATATTCCCTTCCTTTTGAAACTCCCTCCCATGTACTGCAATTATTGCTTAGTTATATAACATCCCAAGAACACCATGAGAAATTCAAGGACAGAAGTAATGTGTTATATTTACTTTTGCATCCCCAGGACCTATCTGGCCCAGATTATGCACATAATAAACGTGCCTTTGAATGGGAGGGGTAAACAAGCCACATGTCCATCAACAAATAAACGGGTTAACAAAATACGACATTACATACAACAGAATATTATTCAGCCTTAAAGGGAAAGGCAATTCTGACACAGCCTACAACATGGATGAACCCTGGAAGCATATTAACTGAAATAATCCAGATCCAAAAGGACAAATGTTTGCTGTGCTTAGTCACTCCATCATGTCCAACTCTTTGTGGCTCCATGGACTGTAGCCCACCAGGCTCCTCTGTCCATAGGAATTCTCCAGGCAAGAATAATGGAGTGGGTTGTCATGCCCTCCTCCAGGGGATCTTCCCAACACAGGGATTGAACCCAGGTCTCCCACATTGCCGGCAGATTCTTTATCATCTGATCCACCAGGGAAGCCCAAGAATACTGGAATGGGTAGCCCAGCCCTTCTTCAGGTGATCTTCTCATCTCAGGAATTGAACCAGGGTCTCCTGCACTGTGGGTGGATTCTTTACCAGCTGAGTTACACAAATATTTGAAACTCATATGACTTTTCTAGGATTAATATCAGAAACAAGTATTAGAAACTTATATGAGTAGTCAAATTCATAAAGACAGAAATGGAATGATGGTTGCCAGGGGGCCAAGGGAGGATGGAATGGATGCTTGACTGGGAACAGGGTTTCAGTTTGGAAAGATGAAATGTCCTGAAGACAGATGGTGGTGATGGTTCCACAGCAATCTGACTGTAGTTAATGCCACTGAGTCATTATTCTCAGGAACACTTTTATACCCTATTCCCAAAGACGGTAAATACTGTACCTTGTGTCCCTGTTTTTCTGTCAAAATCAATTTTACCGTTAGAAAATTTTCTCTTGAGACTTAATAGAAAGCTGTCAATGAATGGTCACTAAGATCTTGGTACATACGCTACACCATTCATTTGTCAGTAAATACTGATGGCCAGCTAGGTGGCAGACATAAGGTGCTGGGGACAGAGGTGAGAAAGACAGACCTCTTTTCCTCACTTCAAGGAGCAGCCACACAACACTGAATCTGCAGACCTTGAGGAACTTTGAAGACCCTCTGCCTCTCGTTCTCCCAGTCCAGGGGGTCACCGTCTCTGCTGTGCCTCTCTCTACTCTGTAGTAGTTTTCACTTGGTATACCAATAGTCTGTTAACACTCCACAGCAGAGAACCTTTTCCCTTAAAACAAAACACAAAATGCCTATGAAATACCTTGCCTGGGCAGAAATGCACTGCTCATTTTCACGTTTTATTTTCAAGTTGGTTATTGCTGGGATAGAGAAGTACTATTGATTTTTGTATGTTGAGCTTGAGTTTAGCTATCTCACTGAACTCTATTATTGGTTCTAATAGTATGTGTGTGTTGATTCCTTCAGTTATTCTGGGGAGATGATCATATCATTTGCAGATAATGTCCATTTTATCTCTTCCCTTCAAATCTTTACAACTCCGATTTCTTTTTGTTCCCTCATAACACTGGCCATGACCTTTCAAACAAAACTCCCCCCCAAAACCCCATCAGTCAGTTAGTTCAGTCACTCAGCCGTGTCCGACTCTTTGTGACCCCATGAATCGCAGCACACCAGGCCTCCCTGTCCATCACCAACTCCCGGAGTTCACTCAGACTCACATCCATCGAGTCAGTGATGTCATCCAGCCATCTCATTCTCTGTCGTCCCCTTCTCCTCCTGCCCCCAATCCCTCCCAGCATCAGAGTCTTTTCCAATGAGTCAACTCTTCTCATGAGGTGGCCAAAGTACTGGAGTTTCAGCTTTAGCATCATTCCTTCCAAAGAACACCCAGGGCTGATCTCCTTCAGAATGGACTGGTTGGATCTCCTTTCAGTCCAAGGGACTCTCAAGAGTCTTCTCCAACACCACAGTTCAAAAGCATCAATTCTTCGGTGCTCAGCCTTCTTCACAGTCCAACTCTCACATCCATACATGACCACAGGAAAAACCGTAGCCTTGACTAGACGAACCTTTGTTGGCAAATTAATGTCTCTGCTTTTGAATATGCTATCTAGGTTGGTCATAACCTTCCTTCCAAGGAGTAAGCATCTTTTAATTTCATGGCTGCAGTCACCATCTGCAGTGATTTTGGAGCCCCAAAAAATAAAGTCTGACACTGTTTCCACTGTTTCCCCATCTATTTCCCATGAAGTGATAGGACCGGATGCCATGATCTTCGTTTTCTGAATGTTGAGCTTTAAGCCAACTTTTTCACTCTCCACTTTCACTTTTATCAAGAGGCTTTTGAGTTCCTCTTCACTTTCTGCCATGAGGGTGGTGTCATCTGCATATCTGAGGCTATTGATCTTTCTCCTGGCAATCTTGATTCCAGCTTGTGCTTCTTCCAGCCCAGCGTTTCTCATGATGTACTCTGCATATAAGTTAAATAAGCAGGGTGACAATATACAGCCTTGACGTACTCCTTTTCCTGTTTGGAACAAGTCTGTTGTTCCATGTCCAGTTCTAACTGTTGCTTCCTGACCTGCATACAAATTTCTCAAGAGGCAGATCAGGTGGTCTGGTATTCCCATCTCTTTCAGAATTTTCCACAGTTTATTATGATCCACATAGTCAAAGGCTTTGGAATAGTCAATAAAGCAGAAATAGATATTTTTCTGGAACTCTCTTGTTTTTTCCATGATCCAGCGGATGTTGGCAATTTGATCTCTGGTTCCTCTGCCTTTTCTAAAACCAGCTTGAACATCAGGAAGTTCATGGTTCACATATTGCTGAAGCCTGGCTTGGAGAATTTTGAGCATTACTTTACTAGTGTGTGAGATGAGTGCAATTGTGTGGTAGTTTGAGCATTCTTTGGCATTGCCTTTCTTTGGGATTGGAATGAAAACTGACCTTTTCCAGTCCTGTAGCCACTGCTGAGTTTTCCAAATTTGCTGGCATATTGAGTGCAGCACTTTCACAGCATCATCTTTCAGGATTTGAAATAGCTCAACTGGAATTCCATCACCTCCACTAGCTTTGTTCATAGTGAAGGTACCAAAAAAGTGGATTAACTTTATGATATGGAAATAAAAGATTTTTATTCAGAGAAACCATGAACAAAGTTACTAAATGCTAGACTAGAAGATACATGCAATATCTAAAACAGCAAGGCATTATTGTTTCTAGACTATGTAAGGAATTTCTGCATATCAACAAGGAGAAAATGTCAACCCAATGGAAAAAGTGATCAGAGGATCTGAATAGTAATTTATAGTTGAGAAAATTCTAAGGCTACAAGCACATTGAAGAGATGCTTAAAATCCTTAATAATCAGAGAAGTGCAAATTAAAACAATAATGAACTATTGCTTATACATATTAGATTGGCTGAGTTAGAAAGCTGGTGCCAAACATTGGAGGAAATGTGGGGATATGAGAATGTAATCCACCTCTTAAGGTAATGTGACTGGTGCAGCAATTCTGAATAGCAATTGGCTAGCTTTAAGTCAACTTCTAAAATCCATCTGCTCAAGGGTATCCCCAGTTCCCATACATGCTCCTAAGTGGACATGTGCTAGGAAGTCCATGGTAACCTTGTCTGCCACGTTGAGAAGTTGAAGGCATTTGGGTTGCCATCTTTGAATGAGTGTATAGATAAAATATGGTGAATGCAAACCATGGAGTCTCATGCATCACCTGGGGAAAACAGTCTAGATGTGTCCTGGGTCTTAAAGGTATAGTGCTAAGTGAAGGAAATTTTTAAAAAGTCTATGATGTCTCAACCAATATCATTTATATGAAATTCAATTGCATGCATACAAATCAAGAGTACATATTTTGCAAGAACATATATGAATAAAAAAAGCAAGCCCATGTTAAGTGCATCAAAATTAAAGCAATGCTGAGAGGCCAGAAGGTTCTGGAGAGAGAGATGACAAGAGCCAAGCTGATGTCTCAAAAGGGTCACATGGGGCTTCTAGCTCAGCCAAAGCATCATCTCAGAGTTATCTCAAAGATGCCCACAAGAAGCGGCCCAATCACACTTCATGTCATGAGATGAGAGCCTGTGATTAGCAGTTACAAACTGGTATATTTAGAATGGATAAACAACAAGGTCACATTGTATAACACAGGGAACTATATTCAATATCCTGTGATCAACCAGAATGGAAAAGAATATATATACATGTATATATGCATCACTGAGTCACTTTGCTGTACAGCAGTGATTAACACAATATCATAATTCAACTATACTTCAATAAAAAATAAAATTAAAAATATCAAAAAATATTTTAAAAGAGTAAAGTGGGGGAAAAAGAAGCATAGTAAGAATGGGAGAAGAGCCTTTTTGCCTACTCTCTACCTTGTAAAGAAAGGGAGGGGAGGCAAGCAAGTGAGAAAGGAGGAGGGCAGAGGCTTTCTCATCCTCCTCGCCACCCCCAGGCCTCTGTCTTCCCTGTGTCATCTTGTTCACAAAGTGCGAAGGACTCAGAAAGGCGGCCTTGTCTCCTGATCTGGCCAGGATCCAAAACCTCACGTGATAAGTTAGGCCAGGCCTGGAGGCCAGAGCCCAATGCTGTATTCATTGTACATGAAGGGGTACCTGGTTCTCAAAGATTTGATTCAGAGAAAATAAATAATTGGCCTCAGAAGCTCATTAGTCAGGCAGGGAACACACCCAGCCTTCTCTCTGTCACTTTTCTTAGCCACATCATTTGACAACATGGCAGGTTGGGGTTGCACCCCTCATGTCAACGGAGGCCCGCCAGAAACCCGGGGCTGCCAGAGCTGGGCCATGTTGGAGACGGCATTTTTATTAATGTCTGTCAAGGAGACTGGTGGCTTAACAGGCTGACTGTTAGAGATTATATATTGACCTGGCTTCCTGAATGTATTTTCGGCTGGTTAGGGATTGTTACATACAAGTTCACTGGAAAGTTAGCCAGCCTGCTGCTCTCAAAATACTCTTAGGGTTGAGGGGAGAAGAGGGGTGACTCCTGTCTCTGGGCAATTTGGAAAGCAGGAACCAGAAAGAATAATAAATGTGGTGAAAATGTATCCACCACAGTGAGTGGGTCTGGGATCAGGGACTGGACACGAATCCAGAGTAAAGCCTTCCTAAACACAGTGGAAAGCATGGACAGACGCATGTTTTAATTTAGGGCAGTTCACTTGCTCAGCGAGTTCCAGGTAAGTCCCAGGGGAATCAAAGTGAGTTCAAGATGAACAAGTTTGGTGCCCACAGCTAAGTGATTAGACTTTATCCCAGGATAATGGCTCAGGCCCTGAAAGGCAGTGGCATCTCCCACCTGTGTGGCCATCTGCAAATGGGTAGGCAAGAGGTTGGGGAGTGTAGGTTGCACGCTTCTGCTGGCAGAGTGGGAACTCTGATTGCAGAATGGTACATGCCAGAAACAAGTGGAGGAATGTCACCAGTCTGGATGCAGACTGGAATGCTTGGCTTACTCAAATACATACTTTGGTAAGAATTTAGGAGGAAAGTTGTGCAGAAGCTTGAACAGCAACCCAAATCCACTCACAGGAGCATCTTTTCTGGATGCCATAGGTCTCGAGCGGTCACCCTTCATTAGCAGCTACCAAGCTTTCAAAGAACATGAGAGTAATTAAGCATGGTTGTCCTGGACCCTGGGGTGGGAGACTTGGTCTAGCAGAGCCTCCTGATTCCCATGAGTCTCCAGAGAAGGATGCTTCATCTGTGGCCCCTGGAATGCCACTGGGAAGCTACCACAGTTTCACACTGAAAGGAACCAAAGAGCTGGGCCACCATTCCATAGATGGATGAATAAAAATCAGTCCTGCAAATCTGCCCTAATGTTCATTTGCAACAGCTGCCTGCAGTTGGGAAACCAGATCTGCTTTGTGGCATCCTTGATCGAAGACGACCCGTCTGGGACTTGGCGGCCTCTCCCACCATCGTCCTACCCCTGAGGCAGTCACGCAGTTCCTGTGGGCTGTGTACAGCCCGGAGTCCCTGAGTATCAAATACTCCAGCACTCAAGTGACAATCAGAAGACATGGCCTGAGTGGCATGGTAACACCCCCGAAATGCCAAGCTTGCACCCAAACCTTGGCTTTGACTCGCAAAGAATTAAAGTCAACATGTGTCTGGGCATCAAATCAGAGAGAACTGTCAACTCTTTCAGCTTGTCAGTTCTGCGGCACTAAAATTTCCTTCTTAAAACAGTATCCAATTTCAAGTGTAAAGGAAGAGAACGGATAATACAGATGTTTCATGGATTTTGAGTATCGAGAGTCTAAAACTATCACTTTTACTTTATCAGCCACCTCGGAAAAGTTCAAAGCATTTTTCATGAACGTTTTCATGCAAAATTTCACAAAAGCAGACGGGGAACACATGTATACCTGTGGCGGATTCATTTTGATATTTGGCAAAACTAATACAGTTATGTAAAATCTAAAAATAAAATAAAATTAAAAAAAAAAAAAAGCAGACGGGAAAGATGAGATCCTCATTTTAAAGGCAAAAATGAAGGGACGGCTAGAGGTCGGTGGACCCTTAGCTTCTTTCTTCTACATGTCTTTCCCCAATCCCAACGGTCAGCATTACATTTTTAAAGCACTGTCCCTAGACGGGCCAGGCTCTTCTGGACCTTCCAGGACTGGAGAAACAATCACAGAAGCCAGACACTGAGGGGACGGGTGGCTTTGTGCCCAGTAGAGGCAGTGACAAGTCTAGAAACAGCTGAACAGCTCTGGCCTATCCTGCCATGAAGAATGTGGACCTCAATGAAGCCAGATAATCTGATTTTTAAAGAGAAGATGTAAATTTAATAGTTTTTGAATAAAATTCAGTGATTTTTTAATTTTTGAAAAAAAATTCATTGCAAGCAAAAAAAAAAAAAAATCACATCTGTGAGCCAGATACTGCCCAAGGCAGCTGGTTTGCAACCTCAACCTGGGATGTACTGCCACTGATGGCAATTTCTATCTGTGTTTAGGAAAGAGAGTGAAAAAAAAGAACTCCTATTTTAAACCACAAATGACTGCAAACACATCTGCCTGCTAGGGGACCTACACCCTTTTTCTCCAGCTTGGAGTATTTTCTAAGAAAGATACTGTGATGGTTTTGGGCCATAAACCCCTGCTGCCACCGTCTTCAGACATAGTCTGAAAGGGGCAAGTAGATTTTTAAAATTTATTTTTATAGAAGTTTAGTTGAATTACTATGTTCTTTTAATTACTGCTGTACCTATATACCATGGAATACTACTCAGCCATAAAAAAGGATGAAAGAATGCCATTCGCAGCAACCTGGATGCAACTAGAGATGATCATATTCATCATACTAAGTGAACTGTGTCATGAAGAGAAAGGTGAGTAAATTTTTATCTGCATAGAAAAGAGAGAATGTAGGTTTTGGAGGTCTGAGCTCTGCTGCAAATAAAGCTCCTTTCTTGTTCCTGTCCAGTCTTCCAAGAAAGTTTACTATCTTTGCCTGCTTTTGCTAAGTTGAAGCAGGGGAGTGCCCCACACCTGTGTCAATGTGAAGAGGAAAGAGTCACTGGGCAAGTCTCCAAATGCCTCAATGAGAAAAAGAAGTGGGAGAAAGAAAGCACACAGAACTCCTCAGAGATACTGGAAAGGAGGTTTCTTGGCTTCTCTTTGCAGGTAGGACAGTATTTGAGGGTTTTGTTTTGCTTTTTTAAGGTCAGAATGACCCCTGCAGCCTGGAAGCTTGGGGACATGCTTACTCAGGCAGCCAATAAGCTTTGAGTCACCAAGATCAGGGCACAGGCCACAGACCATGAGCTGCTCTATGGTGGACAACCAAGGGCTCACATTCTGCCAAGAGTCCCAGGGTTATCAGGCCCAGGGGAGTATATGTGGGATACGCAGCCAGAGTTTGCGTTCCAGAAGGTGTGGCCTCTCTGTACTCAGCAACCAAATGGCAAGGCTGGCAGGGGGCCCACCCTGGAGGTACCATGATGGGCATCACATCATGACCACAGAATGAAGCCTAGGGCAGCTGCGGACAGGGCATTTACCCCCTCCCTGGGCCTCGGAGGGAGCTTCCCAAACACCCAGTTTGGGTGGCAGCAGAGGTAGTCCTGAGTAGATGGAAATGTCCTCAGGACCCATCTTGCAGTAGTCCCTGGGAGCTAAGAAAGCTAACATGTTTGTGAAACAGAAAAGCAGAGCAAGAGATCCCTATGGCTTCCCTTGGAAATAGTTCTTTCAGCTCAAGACACTTTCAGGCTTCCAACAACACACAGCCCCCTCATACCCACCCCTCTATCCCCTGGGGAAGTAAGCCTTACCATGCAGAGATCTAGCCCGAGGTCTTGTAGTTTGAGCCCAAGGGACAAGACGTCTCCTAGCCTGGCCTGGGGACTCTGCAAGAGCTTCCTTTCTTCCTGTGACCTTCCAGGGGATTTTTGAACCACTGATCATGAGTCACGGCAGAGAGGTGAATTTCCCTTACTTCTTCTTGGCTATGATTAATGTATGAATTGTTGGCATTGTGGCTGTTTTTTTCATAAAAAAAAAAAAATTAAAACAGCTGCAAAGGGAACATACTATGCCCACCCGCAGTCTGGCTACCGTCATCTCACATAACCAGATCAGTTTATTTGGTTAAAGCAATGTGAACTGTAACCCTGAATAATTTATTGAACTATTGAACCACTTGGAAAATAATTGAAGCTTGAGCCTAGTTTTACATAACAGATTTAAACTGGAGGGAAATGTATTAGCAAGATCTCAACCTCTAGAAAGAGAAAAGGCAGCCAGGGAGCTGACAGTCCTTATCATAACATACAGTTGTATAAAGCATTTCTAACCAGCCACTGTCTTTGGCGATGACTCAAGAGCATCCCCTATCCCACTCCAGCTGGGCCTGACCACAGAGGGAAGGGAGCTGAAATGTAAGAGGAAGAGGGGCAATGCCAAAATGAGAAGGGACTCCAGAATTTGAGGAGTTGGGGCACAGGGAATGTCTCTCATCCACAGCATTCCGTCTGGACAACGACCTATAATCTAAGAGTCTCCTGAAGATGGCCTAGGGAATGTTAGTCGTGCACAAGTAAGATGGGCTCCACTTACAGGGAAAGGAGGTGTCAGCTCCACCTGGTTCTGTGCCTTGACGAGACAATATCTGGTATGCCATGTGTACATCTGGGCCCATGTGATTAAAGGGGCATCGAATCAATGATCTGAGATTAAAAGCTATGCATTTAAAGTCAAAAAAAAAAATAAAGGGGCATCGATAAACTAAGGAACCCAATAATTAGCATTCAGAGTGGAGGAGGAGTTCCAACTGCATGCAAACACAATCAGTGGAGGAACACACTCTCTTCTCATTGCAAAACTTTCCTCATAGTACAAGTATTTTGATACATATACTATAGTTAAGAAAATATAGAAAATAGAGATAAATCAGAAATCACAATCTCAAAGGCAGAGGTGTATATCCTTCAAGGTTTTACATACTGCATTATAAGTTGTTTGGAAAATGGAGGTCATGTGATTCCATAATCTGTTTTTTTAAATTAGCAATACATATTGTTATTATATATAACAATGTATGTCTTGAATAGGCAAATATTTGTGTCTATAAAAGGTATGTACAAAATTATTTTGAATAGCCACATGGCATTCCTGTACTGTCATTTACTAATGAGTGCAGGTTGATTCTGATTTTCATATTTATATACCATGATGCTGGTATGATAAAAAGCAGAAAGACGTATTACTAATGAAGCACCCTTTAAGCTTTATCTCTTAATTCTCCAGCTCTGGAGGGGAGATACTACTAATTTCTCTATTTTATAGAGGAGAAAAATGAACTTACAGATTTTAAGTAACTAACTGGCTATGACATCCTGGACTAGGATCAGAGCTGGAATTTAAACCCAGGCCTGTCTGATGCTGCAGCCAAGATTGTAATTACCACAATCCACTGCTGTCTACACACATCTATTGCAATTTTCCTGACTACTTCCTGAGGTTAAATGCCTGAATGTAAGACAGGCTGGGACCTGGGACCTGGGACCCTTTGCTACAAAGCTTGCAGCTGGGCAAATGTCTCTTCAAGCAACACAATACAAAGAAACTATAAGGGACTGAATAACTGCGTGCATGTGCAATTGGGGCAAATTATGGACAAGAAGATACAAAAAGACAAAAAAGCCCAACTGCAGCTTCTGGAGAGCTGGGAGCCATGGCAGCTCATGGCACCTGGCACCTGCACACACCACCACCAAATGGGTGGGCAGACCAGCTAAGCTAAGACTAGGCCCAAACCCGGGACCCCTGCCCTCACTCTGCATAAGGAGCCAGCTCACCCTTCCTCAAGAAGCAAGGAAACCTGTTGTTTGTTTTCACCCCCTCCTGAGCAGGGGCCCAAAAAAGTCTGGCCTAAATTTATTTTGTGGCTTCTGATCAATTTCTATTGATTAAGGAGGCCAAGAACCCTGTATACTTACTGGGACAAAGAAAATTAGAACTTTTAAATCTAGGAAACAGAAAAAGGAGTCACTGCATTCAGAGATCAGTAGGCTCATGGGGTGGCTGCATGTTGATTTATTCTGGACTCATCCACCAGCCCACAGGAATAGAGTGTCTTAAAGTGGATCATAAGCACTCTGAAATTGAAGGGTCTCCCTTGTGAGGCAGGGAACACCCTCTCCAAAAGCATTCCAGCACAGTTCACAGAGGTCTCTGGTAGAGATGCCAGCCCTGGGCAGGAGACTGAAGACGAAGACCCGGCACCCTCTCCAATCCTCCCATTCTATGATACCACCACTCATTGGCTAGCTTGTACTATAATTACAATATAACATTGAGGGAGTCTTTATTTATATGCCATAGTTACTAAAGCAGTGTTTCAAAACTATTTCTATAAAAGAAAAGTCATCTTTGATCTCTTAAAAATATGGGGGTAGGTGGTAGAGGAGGAAGGGATGAACCCATATATGGAAATGTGTTCAATTGGAGCAAAATGCAAAACCGGCTTCTGTTTTCAATTAGGAGCCTTTGTTCCCTGGCAGTGGCCCGTCCTCCACCTTGCCTGCTGCCCTGCCTGCATTACTCATGGAAGTCATGCATTATTATAACTTAATTTGCGTATTCACCTGGAGAAAACTGTGATGTGGGCACCAGAAGAGACACAGACTGCTTAGCCTAAGTTGGCCTTTTCTCCCTTCTATTCTAATAGATCTTTTTTTTTTTTTCTTTTTGTCACTCAAAATGAGTGTCTGATGTACTAGCATAAATTGTTAAAAGCAGTTTTAGGTAAAGGAAGAGAGAGTAAAGTGGAGATTTTTTCACAAAAGCCAACCTCAATTTATGTCAAAGAGGGTTAAAAGACCTTGGGATTAAAGCAATAAACTTGCTGCTGTCAAAGCTAAAACCCGCTAACAATTTAGTGCCAAACGCATGTTGTTCAATATCATTTCATATTATATTATGTCACAAAGAGCTGACGGTTCTGCATCACCCTGACAAGGCTGATTTACTCTGAAGAATTCATCGACATTTTGCACAGTCAAAGCTGACTTCATTTTGTTTGGATGGACGGTGGGAAATGTCTCTGTACTTGAGTTTGAATATTAGTCTGAAAATCATTCTTGGATTAAAGATTCAGGAGACCATAGGTCCACAGCTTAGCAAAGCCAGGTCTTTGAAAGACAGGAACAGACTTTTTACTGCTCTCATTGACCAAGTATTTAGACCAAAACTTTAATAAAAATCAACAGAGGTTAAATTAGATTTTTGGGGGGGCATCCCTTAAAGTATATGAATTGCTAACCAACTCTTCAGAAAAATAAAATCATACTAGAAGATCTTGCCTGATCCAGACATGAATAATTTATAAATTCCTTAAGAGATGCTAAATCACCTTATTTCCTTGATTATGTGTATTCATGATCCCCTTTGCCCACTTTCTTTTACCAGTGAAAAAAAAAGCACAGTTGCTGTGAGTGCAATTTCAGAGTGTCTCCTGGTTCAAAGATCATGGGACAATGGCAGAAGTCAGTGAGACCAAAGATTCTTCTTGGGACAACACAGAGGGGAAAAATGCACCTGACATTATATGATTGCTCCTTGAAGAGTATCAATCAGGCTAATTTTAAAGTCAAAGAAACAAACATACTTTATAAAGTGACTGGTATAAATGTCTACTGCATATGAAATATGTATCTCTATTTATAAGCTTAGTTATAAAAAAGTATGCAACAAAATATTAAGATCGTTTATTTCTGAGTGGTGACATTAGGGGTAACAGGTGATTCTTTTCATCTTTATGGGTATTTTCAGCTTTTCTTAAAATGCACATGACTTAGCTTTGTTTAAAAAAGGAAACCAGAAAAGTCATAAAACTTTATTAAAGGAATTCATTGTCCAAAGCTATGCCACAGTAAATGTCTTTGTAAAGTATGGTCTTTAAACCAGAACAAGACATCCCTAATTTAACAGACTCAAAAATTGAAGTTTCAAATATTGCTTTCCCTAATGTCTGGCCTGTATGGTGGTCGATTCCATAACCCACAGGAGGGTAATGCTGAAAATGCTTCCCAATTAGGTGTCTGGGATTCTGTGCTGGGCATCCCCAGGGCTGCTGTGTGTTCCAACTGTGTGACTGGCACGCTGTAAGAAGGCCCAACTCCGCCACCAAAGGATGCTGAAAGGCCTTGACAGGTGGTCGGAACAATTTCAGGTGACAGTCAGAACTGAAGGGTCCAAGAAAAGGGAGGTGTGCATGTGTGCAATCATGTGTGTGTTCTCTCTCCTACATTTAGGAAAAGAGACTCACCTCAGCCTTGCCTAGCTTCTCTCTCCGAGGCCTCAGACGGACCATCTCATCCTTCCGTCCTCTGGCGGGATCTCAGCACCACCCACCTCTCACCTGAGCTTCACCACAGCCTCCCCCACAGCCCGAGGGGACACCCTTTCAAGGCCACGTTCTTAAGTATTTTTCCTCCCCAAATATTAAGTAAATAAAAGTGCTATGTCTGCAAAGCAACAGTGGACCCAGAAAACAGAAAGCAGCTTGGCCTGGCCCAGTTATCTGGACTCAGTTTCCCCCACTGTGTGAGGGCATCTGCTTTGCAGGGTTGGCATGCAATCTGAAGGCATAAGGTATGTACTGGGTACCTGCTGTGCCAAGTAGGGGTAGCACCATGGGATGAGATGCTGCCCCTGAACCCTAGGGGTCTCCCCATCTAGGAATGAAGTACAACCAAGGTCCAGATGTGAAAGTGGGTCGGGGTGCAGATGTGAAAGATGTCATTGGGGTGCAGACCCATGACTTCCCTGGGGGAATGCCAAGGAGGGTTCATGGCAGTAGAAGTGTGCTGTGGAGGATGAGGAGGCAACTACCTGTGAAACACGTCGATGTGCAAGGCAGTTGTGATTAGGAGATGAACAGTGACAGTTACCCGTCAAGTGAGGCAGAATAATCTCCTGCCTCACAGTAATTCCACACGGCTGAGGAGATGGCAGTTAAACAGTCCCCAGCCCTCTCTCCCAGGAGAAGCAAGCCCTAAGGCTCAAGCTTGCCTCTCTTTTGCACATCCCGTCCTGTTTCTTTGACTGTGTTGCTGTTCTAGGACCCTTTGTTTCCCAAAAGACTAACCCTGCATCTGCCACCCATGGCTTCTCCACCCAACCTCCAGGAAGCATCCTGCTCACACTCTGGCCAGTCCCACCTCTGCAGCACCTGAGGCTCTTGGCTGCCAGTGGGAGGAGACCAGGATGAGGCCAGGGCCACAGAGCGACAGGAGTTCAGAAGGATGTAAACTCAGGCATCCTCACTGACCACTGGTCCCCACCTGACCCTCTGCGAGGAACACAGCTCCAGGACCAGAAACTGCCCTCCAGGCCTTCGCAGAGCGGGCTGGAAGCAGAAATTGGCAACAAATCTACAGCTCAGAGCATGACAGTGCTGGGATGCATAGAGAGGAGCCTCCAAGCCTGGGTCAGAGAAAGGTGCTTAGGTCAGGAGACATCTGACCTGGCTCTCCATAGTGGACCTTCAAAGCAATGCCAAGTCCAGAGTGGGATGCAGTCAGCGAATTATCAAGAATTTATGGAGTGGTTTTGTGGGGAAGGGATAGAAGCTAGACCTGGAAAGGCAGAGGTAGCGTCCATACAGTCTAATGTTTTAGGGAATCTGGACTTTATCCTCTCGGTACCCTGAATCACTGAGGAAGTCTGGGCAGAGTTAAGTGTATAATCAATTTATTGGGTTGGAAAGCACTGTAATTTGATTTGCATTTCCCTAGTGACTAATGGGGCTTCCCAGGTGGCACAGTGGTAAAGAATCTGCCTGCCAATGTAAGAGACATGGGTTTAATCCCTGACTCAGGAAGACCCCCTGAAGTAGGAAATGGCAACCTCTTCCAGTATTCATGCCTGGAAAATTCAACGGGCAGAGGAGCCTGACAGGCTACAGTCCATGGGGTCACAAAGAGTTGGATAGAGTGAGCACACAAGCCGTGCCAACCACACAGTGACTGAAATTGCTGAGCATCTTTCTATGTGCTTGTCAGTCACTTGTATTTTCTTTGGAGGAAAGTCTCTTTAGATCCTTTGCCTATTTTTAATTGAGTTAGCTTTTATTATTGAATTATAATGACTTTTTATATATTTTTGATACAATTCTCTTTGAAACGAAGCAGGATTCTGCAGGACCTTCCTGGGGACAGCCCCCATGGTCCATGGCTTCTTATTTATAGAAAAACTTTAGCCTCCTATGCCTTCCCTTTCCTAAGAGAAAATTTAATCAGTTAATGGCTAGAGAAGTAAGAAAATACAGAAACAAAGGGAAGTAGTCAAGAAAGAGAAAATATAATAGTTTAACCATGAAACAAAGTCAAGGACACTTAGTTCCATCTCACAACCTATAGATAACATCCTGATGCGTATACTTAAGTAGTTTTGCAGAAACTGAGACCACACCCCTTGTCACCAGATGAAGAAAGCTGACACTTGCTGACCACCAGCATATAGACCTCAGGCCACTTGGAATCAGAAAACTGATGATTAAGATTCCCAAAATCTCACCATACTACCTCAGATTAGATCAGATCAGTCGCTCAGTCATGTCTGACTCTTTGCGACCCCATGAATCGCAGCACGCCAGCCTCCCTGTCCATCAGCCAATTAGAAGAATGTACAGGAGCTGATCACAGACCCCATATCTCTCATCCCTACAGTTGTCTTGAAAAACCCTTCCTCAAAAGCCATCAGGAGTTCACGTCTTTTGAGCTGTAGATGTCTTTTCTCCTTGACTGTCACCCTGCAATAAACGTTGTACTTTCCTTCACCAGACCCCAGTGTCAGTGGATTGACTTTGCTGTGCATCAGACAAGCAGACCCAAGATTCAGTTCAGTTCAGTCGCTCAGTCGTGTCCGACTCTTTGCGACCCCGTGAATCGCAGCATGCCAGGCCTCCCTGTCCATCACAAACTCCCAGAATTCACTCAGACTCACGTCCATCGAGTCAGTGATGCCATCCAGCCATCTCATCCTCTGGCATCCCCTTCTCCTCCTGCCCTCAATTCTTCCCAGCATCAGAGTCTTTTCCAGTGAGTCAACTCTTTGCATGAGGTGGCCAAAGTACTGGAGTTTCAGCTTCAGCATCATTCCCTCCAAAGAAATCCCAGGGCTGATCTCCTTCAGAATGGACTGGTTGGATCTCCTTGCAGTCCAAGGGACTCGCAAGAGTCTTCTGCAACACCACAGTTCAAAAGCATCAATTCTTTGGCGCTCAGCCTAGTGATACCTTATCAGATAAGTGATTTATACACACTCTTCCATTCATATTTCATCCCAACAATTGAGGCAGCCTCTTGCTGGTCTCCTTCCTTTTTCTCTTGCTCCTCTACATCCCAGAAGCCAGCACAGTCTTTTAAAACATAAATCAGGTTGCATTTCTCCATGCAATATAATCTTTTTAAAATGCTATTCTGAGCAAGTCACTCCCCTTCACAAAAAATAGGCGTAAGAAAGCAAACTTTTTCTCTGGCTTCCCATCACTATTGGGATAAGCTTCAGAGTCCTTTGCCTGGTTGGTAAGGGCCTCAACATACTGCCTCTACCCATGTCTCCACCTCCCTTCCCATCACTCTCTCTCTCTGCACACTCATCATACCCACCCACACTAACTTGGGTTCAGAATTCCCAAGCTCCTTCCCTTCCATTCCCTTTGTATTTCAGAAGGCTTCCTCTCTCCTCTTTCTCTGGTCAATCTGTTTCCATCTGTATCAGGTTAAATGGCACTTCCCTGGGGAGAACACCATGGATTCTCCAGTCTAACTTAGGTCCCTTTGACACAAGAAGGGCAGTGCCCATCAAACTCATCACACTTTTCTTAGAGGAATTATTGATTGATGGGTGTTAGACTAAAAGCTGCAGAAGCACAAGGCTTGTTTCTTTTTCTTTTGTTTCCAGTACCAAACAGTGTCTGCAGAAGAAACTGGCAGGATTCAGATCTTCTCTAGGCACCAAGGAACTGATGGAGGAGCTGAGGCCATAAGACCCCCTCTCAGAGTGCCATCTCCCCAGATGAAAGCAAACCAGAGAAAGCTTATTTTAAAAGAGCATTTATTATTATTTCTGTTCTGTTCTATATTACTTGCACACCATTATTCTCAACAGATTTGGAAATCACAGACTTACAGTTTCACCCAAAGTCCTTGCTAACTTTTGGTGTTGAAAAAATTGCCATCACCATCACCCCACAATTCATTAGTAATCCATCAGCCTTTTGTTTCTCTTAAAGAACAAAGGACCATGTTTCCTACAGTTTGGGAGAGATCCATTGCCTTTTTTTTTTTTTTTAAGTTTTAAGAATGACTTTCTAAGAGGCCTTTGAAGTATAACATAGCCACCCTTGCTAAATTTAGTGTTCTCATGAATTTTCACCTGGGATCTGAGAGGAGTCAGGGATAGAGCTGAAAGGGATTTCAGTGGTCATCTTGGATGGGAAATAGGTCCAGAAGGTCATCAAGGTTTACATGGACACTCTGTAATGGAGCTGGGACCACAGTCATGTCCCTGGGTGCCCACTTCATGTTCTTCCTCCTTTATATCCATTCACCCTTTGCTTGGAAATGTTACCCCAATTTCCTAGTTTTACCTTTGAGAAACTCCCTTTATCAACACTCTTGGCACTTTTCCTGAAGTTGTCCCATACAAGCTCAGAGGTGAATCATGAGACCATGTTTCAGGCAACCAGTACTTTGCATTCACCTCTCCACAGTGATTGGTTTAGAATTAGACATGTGATCCAGTTAGAGCCAATGAGATGTAAGCAAGTTGTCTGTGGGAATGCTGGTCAGAGGCTTTCTCTCCTTCTGCCCCAGGCTACACTGGAGAGTGGGCAGAGATGCTGGAGCAGTTGCAGCCATCCTGTTACCAGAGATGAGAAATGGACAGGGCTTGGTCTGAAAACCCTGTCCCAGACCTGAGGCAGTTGGGCCTATAGGCAGCACTGCCGCTATCCTTTTAGTTATAAATGTTAAGGAATTCCCTGTATTTCAGGTTCCGGCCACCTGCCCAAAAAGCATCCTGCTGAAAGTAGTCTGCTGATTCCCTTGTTTCCATGTCTCCCTCCAGAAGTGGGACTCAGTTGCAGGTCATACAGCCACAGGCATGTGGAAGGTTCTCCACCAAAATGGCCTGAGCATCTGCAGCCTGCTGTGGGCTCACTACCCCACCTCACCCCTGACAACTTTCAGCTTCCTTGGCCACTTGTCTCTCAGCTGGAGTGTTCTTACCTTTAGGGAGTTGAGTGGTCTCGTGTGACAATCGGTACACCAGTCTGCCTCCTCTGCCTCATTACTGCAACAGCCTTCCATCCCCCACCCCGCACTCATCTGCTGGGATCACTGGAACTTGGGACCTGTACCCTCCATCTCACCCTAGCCCTCCAACCCTGCCCTCATTCACAGGGGAGCAGGAGGCCTGCTGGCACCCCCAGGCTCACTCCATCCCATGACGGCACCTCTGTGGTCTCACACCCCTGCCTCCACAGGTCAAAGGAGGACACAGACACTCGTCTGTGTTGTCAGAGTCCCCTCCCTGAGGCTGTGCACTGAGGCTTTTATTCTCCCACTGATGGCACTGCCCAAGTGGCCGGTCCCCATCTCCTGCTGGAGGCTCTTCAACCACTTAACACGGTTTTTCAATTTCCACTGCTCATGCCCATACGTCTCCATCCCAGCGAATGGATTGCCATGGGAACTTTCCTCTCCAAAATTCTGATGAATGGCATTTTTATCCTGGAATGATCCCTAAGTTAAAGTGAGATTCACCAATATTCATTTTGTGATAATGGCATAGAGCACCAGATCAAAAATTCATGGCAAGCATACTCTGCAACATTCTCCCCCTTGAATGCAGGCAGAGCGAATGTCTGACTCTATGTATATGCATGTACACACACCTGCCACAGCATATCTGTATGTATGCAGTGCACGTGTGCACGCACATGTCTCCCACACGCAGCCCGTGGCACACCCTCTCCTTTAGACTCCATTCAGTAGTATTTCAGGAATTAACCATTCCAGGCACTGGCTGGGTGATAGGCTTTCTCAATCAAGGAGAAGGCAGATGTGAATTTGGAGGAAGAGAAGAGACAGTAGTGGGCGTCTGGTGTCTCCCATCTATTGCTGGCTAGAAGGGAAATCATCAATTCCACTGCTCATCCAAAACATGGCGTAATGTTGGTGAGGGCCAAACAGCCTGGGATGCCTGCTCTCTCCCATGCAAGGAAGTAGAGAGGATGGAACATAGGCTGGACTTAGGTACCAGGACTGTATCAGCAGGACCTCAAAGTCCACAGCCGATCCCACACAAGGGGAAGTGCTCAGCTCCAAGGAACTCTCCCAGGGTCTTAGGTGAGTGTCTTTAAGTTAAAAGCAATTGTTGAAATAAAGAAGACTTCTCACAAATCATAATAAAGATCCTTGCCTCTCCCTCCCATGGCTGGCAAGAGACAGCCCTCTCTGCCTCACAAACCCTAAAGCCCCTTCTCTGGCCATCAGTGAACCTTTCTTCTTTGTGTCATGCCCCGCATGACTGGCCCCACAAAGCCCAGGCCAGGAACATTCCCACTTATTTCCTCCTTTCCTAGACTTATGCCTCTAATATCTTTTTATTCTGTCATTCCCATGACTTGGAACACTGATGCAATGTGAATAGGGAGTTGGGGGGACTGTGGATGGTCCCCCTTTCTGACCATCTTCCAGCCATAATAATTCATCATCACCTACCAGCAAGCAGCCACCATGCTGCATGGCAAAAAGGCACAGCAAATTGTAGCAGTGGCATGAAAACCCTAGCTTCTGTTATTTTACTATATATATATATTTTTTTCTTTTCTTCCTCTTTTTGACAAGAAAGAGAACCCTAAATCCCCATACCCTGCCACGTTACAAATCTTCTGTCCCTAACTGTGCCTCTGGGTCACTCTTGGCCAGTCTTTCAAAGGAAATGCTACCTGGTCTTCCAAACTTTGCTTTATCACCTTTGTTGCTTTCTGCCAGGTTTGCTATGTCATGAGAGCAGTTCCTTATTTACTATGAGGAAGTAGGGTGGTGATAATTAGAGCTGGGATTTTTTGCTTATATACATATTTATGTATAAATACAAGACACATAACTGGCCTGTTCAGCTTCCTAAAATATTCTTCAACTAAGATGTCCATCAGCAGATGAATGGATAAGAAAGCTGTGGTACATATACACAATGGAGTATTACTCAGCCATTAAAAGAATACATTTGAATCAGTTCTAATGAGGTGGATGAAACTGGAGCCTATTATACAGAGTGAAGTAAGCCAGAAAGAAAAACACCAATACAGTATACTAACGCATATATATGGAATTTAGAAAGATGGTAACAATAACCCTGTGTACAAGACAGCAAAAGAGACACTGATGTATAGAACAGTCTTATGGACTCTGTGGAAGTGGGAGAGGGTGGGAAGATTTGGGAGAATGTCATTGAAACATGTAAAATATCATGTATGAAACGAGTTGCCAGTCCAGGTTCGATGCACGATACTGGATGCTTGGGGCTGCTGCACTGGGACGACCCAGAGGGATGGTATGGGGAGGGAGGAGGGAGGAGGGTGCAGGATGGGGAACACATGTATACCTGTGGTGGATTCATTTTGATATTTGGCAAAACCAATACAATTATGTAAAGTTTAAAAAAAAAAAAAAAAAGATGTTCATCAACCCCACTGGTGGCCCAGGGCTGTGTGGGTGGGTGTTGTGCCCCACATTTTCTGAGCACTGTTGATACAGGGTAGAGCCGAGGGGAATGTTTGTGAATGGTGAGTTATTCCTAGCTCCCCGTCTCCCTAAAAGAGGGAGAAGCCACACTCCCTGCCTTGAAGCCACACTCATCCCCTTCTCTCTTCTCTGAGTCCCAGCGTGAATATTCTAATCCCTTCAAGGATAAAAGGGGAGGCAAGGCTTTGCTATTTCCAATTTCCAAAAGTGTTGAGGATGAAGTTGACACATTCTTAAGGAAGAAGAAGAAGAAAAAGTGGAGGGGTGTCTCTGCCAGAGTAGAGAGACTAGATGAGGCATTGTGAGATGAGGATACCACCATGGGAACAGAAGCACTTGTAGGGAGGGGCTCTGTGTCGGGGAAGGGAGCCGTGGGCAGAGTAGTTAACAGAATCTTAGCCATTTCGGACTCTGTGGGAGAAGGCGAGGGTGGGATGATTTGAGAGAATAGCACTGAAACATGTATATTACCATATGTGAAACAGATCGCCAGTCCAGGTTCGATGCATGAGACAGGGTGCTCAGGGCTGGTGCACTGGGATGACCCAGAGGGATGGGATGCGGAGGGAGGTGAGAGGGGGGTTCAGGATGGGGAACACATGTACACCCATGGCTGATTCATGTCAATGTATGGCAAAAACCACTACGATATTATAAAGTAATTAGCCTCCAATTTAAATAAATTAAATAATAATAATAATTTTAAAAAATTACAGGGAGGAAAAAATGAAGAGTATGGTAGTAAGAGACATGAACTGCTGTACATAAAATAGATAAGCAACAAAGATTCACTGCATAGCGCAGGGTATAGACAACATCATATAATAGGATATAACCTATAATGGAATATAACCTGAAAAATTAAAACTGAACCACTTTGCTGTACACCTGAAACTAACACAATATTGTATATCAAGTATGTTTCGATCAATAATAAAATACAATGTCTCTTTCTCACTCCCCAGCTCAGGGATGTTGAAACACAGGTATAGGAAACCCACTTTCCAATGGGTTCCACCTCCTCCCCCTACTTCAGCAAAGCATCCCCAAGTGCACTGAAAGCGTTCTGCAGGTGCGGAGAGGGAGGAAACAAAGTTGAAAATCCTCAAAGTCCGACTCAGCGTGAATTTGAGAGATCCTGGAAATAGCCCCCAACTCCAATATTCATAGTCTCACCTTTAAAATGGAGGGGGTTGGACTTGAATTGCCAGGTAAAGTAGGACACTCAGCTAAATTTGAATTTCAGATAAGCAATAAATAACTCTTTAGTATAAGTATGTCCCAAATATTTCATGGGACATGCATGTCCAAAGAGCTTACTCACTATTTATCTGAAATTCAATTTTAATTGGCCATCTTTTGGTTGGCTGGTTTTTTCTTTTTTGAATCGAGATCAGGCAAAATTTCCAAGGATTCTTTGAGTTCTGCCATGTGCCCCATTCTGCCTTCACCCTGAAGAGAGGCAGGAGAGAGTCACTGTCCCCGTGCCATGGCTGAGGGAGATAAACACACAAGAGGGGAAGTGTGCTTGTATCAGTGCTGCCTTCTTTGAGGAAGGCAAACACAGAGGCAAAACAGGGATGGACTGGGAGTTCGGGATTCGCAGTTGCAAACTATTACATGTAGGATGGATAAGCAACAAGATCCTACTGTATATCACAGGAAACTAAATTCAATATCCTACAAGAAACCGTAATGGAAAAGATTATGAAAAAGAAGATATATATGTGTGTATATATATATATATCTGAATCAGTTTTCTGTACAATAGTAATTAACATGACATTTTACATCAACTATACTTCAATAAAGTAAATAAATAAATAAAACTAAGTGGGCCAAAATTTGTTAAAAACACGTAGGTTGTTGGCAGTAACTCTGATCCACTGGGTCTGGACACCCCAACCTGCAGAGTCTGGACCACCCAATGTCAGGGAGCACCTGGGAAATACTGCTTCATAGGTAAAAGGATAAAATTCTGCGTAATCTGTCTTGGTAACCCAAGAAACTGACACTTACACCAGAGGGGGAAAAAAAAGGCTAATACTCTGTGTGACAAATTGTATTCATTTTTTTTTAAGCCACTAATTATTTTACCTGTATGAAATTCCTCTATTATTTTCACTGCTGGAAAATCACAGGGTGGTAAGTGCTACTAGTACCTGTTAGAGCCAAGGCGTAAACAATGCAAGACAATAAAACCTCATGGAGCACGGCGTGCTCGATGGTGGCTTGTTGCGCTCACCAGTAAAACAAAACATCAAAGCAAAAAACATTAACCAATGGTAGCCTAAAAAAAGGAACGTGGCAAGTGAGTCTGAAGACTGAATTCCTAATATTCCCAGACAACAGACTTTACGGATAAGAGAGAGCCGGGGGGAAAGGTCCTGGAGAAGGCGGCTAACAAAGGCTGTCAAGATGGGAACGAGCTGCTCACCAAATGGGTAGCACTGTCCTGCACATCTGGTTAGCACTTTACAGTTTACAAATTGTTCATCCATCTTCCTCCCAGCTGCATGAAATAGGACAAAACCCTCCAGGAACTGACTCATGGATGGAGAAGTCTGATTTGACCAAAGGTACTAAGATTTAAGGGAATGATGCTGAAGCTTTAACTCCAGTACTTTGGCCACCTCATGTGAAGAGTTGACTCATTGGAAAAGACTCTGATGCTGGGAGGGATTGGGGGCAGGAGGAGAAGGGGACGACAGAGGATGAGATGGCTGGATGGCATCACCGACTCGATGGACGTGAGTCTGAGTGAACTCCAGGAGTTGGTGATGGACAGGGAGGCCTGGCGTGCTGCCGATTCATGGGGTCACAAAGAGTCGGACACAACTGAGCGACTGAACTGAACTGAACTGAATTAAGATTTAAGGCAGAGATGGTGAATATATATAAAGCAGAGACCAAAAAATCTTTAAAAATAGCTCATGGAGTACCCAGTCTAGTTGGACGAATACCCGTATATCAAATCACCACACGGATGAATGTCAAATTGAAAAAGGAGTTAAAGATAGGATTTGAGTCCATGAAAGTACTGTTGGGGGTAGAAGGAGAATCTGACTTAGCCACAGGGCATGAAGGATGGCTCCCTTTTGGGGGTGACATGGAGCTGACAGAGGTTAATAGGGTGGGATCCTGGACAAAGTCTGGTGGCTCATATAGCATTAAATAAGGAGGTGAAATGGCAAGGAAAAGATTAGGGCAAGACGGGGTGTGTCAGCAGGGGCTGGATCATTCTGGGCCCCAAAGGCCATGCTGAGTTTGAGAATTCTTGAAGTGGCGTTAAGCAAAAGAGTGAGAGCAGTTTCTTTTGTCAAGGCTTTTACGATGCTGTCATCTCCACTGTGTCACCATGATCCAGGCTCCAGAGCCTCACCTTCATTCATTGCAAGAGTTTAGGAGTTCTGTAGGTCTTCAAAGAGGGTTTGCTATCAACAGACGAGCCAGATACAACCTAGCAAAGCCTCAGTTGGAAGTGTGTCTCTCCCGTTGTTGGTCAACAGGCAATGCTGACCCCAGTGGGACGGAAGCTTAGCGGATGCTGCTGCATCTGCTGGGAAGAGATTTCTATAGCTCCTCTTCAGGGTGGGGCAGCTTTGTCCTGGCTTGGGTGGAGACCGGAGGACTTCTTGGTCATCAGCCATGAGTGTGGATTGTGTAAGAAGAGGTTGAGTGCCTGCGGTTCCATATTCCTGGGCCCTGAAGGTCTGGTCCTTTTGTCTCAAGCCCCTTGTTATTCATCTCCACCCATATCCTCCATCTCAAAATTATTTTCAGCTCAGGATATAGGAAAATTTTCTTTTATCTACAGGAATTCTTCCAAATCTATTGTCTACACACGTAACACCTTTCCATCTCCCTGAGGCCAAACTTTGGATTCTCAACAAGTAGAATTTTACTTCTGTATTCTGCTCTGAGTGCTATTTTTTTTTTCCCCTGAGCATGAAATATTAAATGCCTGACTGAATGGGTTAAAGTCAGGAGGAGAAGGAAACAGTGTTATTCTATCACCATGGTTTCCATTTGCAAAGATTACCCTGAATACATCAAGGAAAATAGTGGAGTAAGGACAGATTAGTTGATAGTTACTGCACAGTCAATAGAAGGAGATGGTAACTTGAAGTTGGTTGATTGAACTGGCCATGAAGAGTCCATATTCCATATAGATTAGGAGACAGGACATTGAGTCTTGGCAATAATTTGGATATGGAGACCAGAGAGAGTTCAGGAGAACCCAAATTCTCTTTTATAGCTGGTTGAGGGTAGGGGGAGAAGGCAATGGCACCCCACTCCAGTACTCTTGCCTGGAAAATCCCACGGATGGAGGAGCCTGATAGGCTGCAGTCCATGGGGTTAGACACGACTGAGCAACTTCACTTTCACTTTTCACTTTCATGCATTGGAGAAGGAAATGGCAACCCACTCCAGTGTTCTTGCCTGGAGAATCCCAGGGACGGGGGAGCCTGTTGGGCTGCCGTCTATGGGGTTGCACAGAGTCAGACGCAACTGAATTGACTTAGCAGCAGCAGCAGCAGGGGGTAGGGGTGACTTCCATGGAAATGAGAAACTAGAGATGAGGGTCGAGTCTTCTTTTGAACACACTGAGTTTAGAGTGCATTTGGACTATTTAATTTAAGATGGGAATTAGCCAGAAATATGAATCTAGTGCTTGGAAGAGGGGTAATCATTGCAGATAAGAGTATGGAAGCTCAATAATAAAAGAGATTGCCAAAGGAAAAATAAGGAGTAGGAAATGTCTTGGACAACTCTGGCATCTCACAGTTGAACAGAAAAGAATGAGCCTTCCAAGAGACTGAAACGGAAATTGTAGACCAACAGACAGAGAACCAAGTGGATATGCCATCAAAGAATCCAAAGGAAGAGGTGGTTTCAATGCTGTGGCTGTGGTTCCCAGTGCCCAACGCTGTTAAGGATGAAGGGAAGACAGACATAGAGGACAGACTTATGGAAATGGGGTGGGGGGAGGAAGGAAGGGGTGGGATGTATGGTGAGAATAACAGGGAAACATACATTACCATATGTAAAATAGATACCCAATGGGAATTTGCTGTATGACTCAGGGAAGTCAAACCAGGGCCCTGGAACAAACTAGAGAGATGGGATGGGGAGGGACGTGGGAGGGAGGGGACATATGGGTACCTATGTTTGGCAGAAACCAACACAACTCTATAAAGCAATTACCCTTCAATTACAAATCAATCAATTTAAAATAAAAAAGAAGAATTCAAAGCAGCCATTGAATTCAGGGACATGGAAGTCACTGATAAACAATGATACTCTTGGTAGAGTGATGTGGCCAGAAACCAATGCAGCAAACTTCATTGTGAATGGGGGGTGAAGGGGGTGAGGAAAGGAGAACAAAATAGTGTCAATGACATAGACGGTCTCTACTTCTTTGCAAAACCAGAGGCCATTCTTTCCTCCAGTTTGTCTGTGGCTGAGACACTAGCAATATGTTAGGAGCTGATGGGAGATGTGGAATCCAGAGAGGCGCATTGTATTTGCTTGCTTGGTTGTTTTAATTTAGGAATTTTGAGTATGTTCACCCCAATTAGAAGGTCCCAGTGGGGGGAAAGAGTAGTTGCAGAGATAAGAAAGGGAAGGGATAATTAATAAATAGCATTGGTTCCTGTAAATGTATTGATAGTTGGGATGGGACCCAAAGTTTTGGTGGTGAGGGGATAGAGAATCTACTTCAGACAGAAGGAAGAGCATTCTCCACCCAACAGTAGAGGTGGGAGGATGAAGGAGGGGGAGGATCTGTGCAGGGGTAGGTGACTAGGGACTTAGTCTCAGGATGCATTGCCCCAGTGTGATATTTTCTACCTTCTCAGGAGGAGGTGCCATCTGCTGAAGGAGGTAAGTCAAATAAGTCAAACATTTGAAGGGAGCAGGCATGTTTTGAAATACATCTCTAAGAACAAGAAAGCAAGTTAATCTGAGAGATATAGCAGAGGAGTCTAGCATTGGGAGGCCTTCTAGAGTTGGCAATCACAGGTTTTAAATAGAAATAGAGAAGCTTCTGATCTAAGAATGGAATTTTTTTGCCACATCAGGCAGCTTGTGGGATCCTAGTTCCCTGACTAAGGATTGAACCCGGACCCTCAGCAGTGAAAGCACCAAGTCCTAACCACTGGACCACAGGGAAGTTTCAAGAATGGAATGGTTGAATTGACCTCCATCTGTTCACCCAAAGAGCAGAGGCACATTCATTCCTGATTCACGTAAACTCTATTAGTTAAATAAAATGAGCATGTTGTAAATAGTCACACATAGCTAGCTCCATCTCCCCAATAATACAGGTGCTCTTTTTGACCGTAACTTCCCTGTCATTTGTTCCATCCTTTTTCTCCTTTCTCTCTACTGTTTTGGGCAGAGAGCATGTCAATGACATTCAAAGAAAAAGATGGGGTACAGCTTGTGGAAGCATTGTGAAAAGTTAGCAGTGTGCAAACCAACTGAGTGTGGATATTATTACTGTGTCAGTAGTGACAAGCCTAATTAAAATGTGCTTTTTGAGTGTTTTGATATTTTTTCAAAGTGCATCCATACACAGCATCTTTTCTGCTTGCAAAATCACTAATGAGTTGGAAATTATTATTTTCAGTCCAGGAAACAGGTTGGTTAGTTGAAAGTCAGAAGCAAGGGAATATCACCCCAAAGGTGAAATCCAGGCCTTGGGATCCCAAGGAGGGAACTTGTTCCATTAACGCCCAAGGATGCCCAACCTTGAGAATATCTAGTATAGATTAACCCACCTCAGAGTTGATACTGGAAGATGAATCCCCAGACTAGTTTTTTTGATTGCAGAGTTTAGTTTTCAGACTTTCAGGCACACACCTGGCCACACCTGTGTACCATCTGCAAGGTCCAGAGGTTTGGCCACAGACCACAGAGAACCACTTTGCACAGCTTCCCTACCTCCTACAGTGAGAAAACTTGCTGTGGATCATATTTGTCTAAAGTTCTTTTCTTCATCTAATCCTTTTGGGACTTGGGGAAAGGACATTTTCCTGCAAGTGCAGAGCCCAGAACCACATGGGCAATGCCTGGCCATAGTCTATACATCTAAAACTAATCTCAGAGAGCCTGAGGCTGGTCAAAGGAACCCAGTAAATGCATTCTTTTTCCATGAGCTTCGAAAGAAACACATCGTCCATACAAACTTCCCCATGCACCTCCCTTGAGCATTCATGTTTTGCCAACATTAGCAAAGAAAGAAATATCCAAATAACTTTGAAGACAAAAAAATGTGTCTTGCAGTTCCACAGATAAAAAATAGTAAAACCACCATTGGACAAACAGGGAACAAAATGCCAAGGACTTGACAGGTCTATTTTTCAGAGATGAGTTAGGAGGAGGGTGTGCACTTGGAAATTGGGACACTGGTGTTGAATGGGAAACTCGGGTCTTGTTCGCCTCCACAGAGCTCTTGTTTCTCTTGTCGGTGTGAATCCAGGCATCCGTATCATGCTTTGGAAGATGTTCTTGGGTTTCAGGGGGGAATTAGTTGCGTGCATTCGAAGCTAGGATATGGCTGAGTCTATTCCATTTCTTAAATGTCTAAGAAATATCAAGAGGATCTATGAAGCTTAAGGACCCATGTTAATGCAACACTGGAGAACTTGATTAGAGCCCAGCACTCAGGAAAATCATTTTCAGCTTCACACATGCTACATTGCACATGTAATATGTTGTCTTTGATGTTATTTGCCATTTATTAAATGTATCTGCTAATATGAAGTGTTCCATTTCCTGACTATAGAGTGTTAAAAAGTTCAATCTCAGTTTACACTCACTCTGTGGAAACCTGATTTCCTGGGCCCTTCCTTGAGCCAAGGCTGAGGGTCAAAGGAGCCTTAAAATTCTATTTATTGCGTGCCTACGCTATGAAATACGTCTGGGAGATCATAACTAAACCAGATTCCGTCTCTGCCCTCCAGAGGCTTATAGTTTGGTGTGGAGAAAGACATACAGAACTAATTAATACCCGATACCAAATGCAGTAATATTGCTGTATCAAATGCAAGAGAAAAGACAAGATTCATCCTGATGGGGAGGGAAAGTGGAAGAGACTCGCGGGGTAGGCAGCATGCAAGCTGGGCATGTACAATAGTGATTCTGGCTTAAACAGAAGAAAAAAAAAAGAGAAACAATCCTCAACTTTAAAAAAAAAAAAAAAAAGCAACAGATTGTCAAAGTGAGGTTCTTATGGGTTTAATGTCTCTTGCGATGCCAACTTGATATACACCCGAAGAAACTGCTGAGTCGGAGACCAACCCCCACTCTGCACAAAGGACATGCAATGGGCATAAAGGAAAATGTGTATCTCAGTTCCTGATTTCATCATTGGGAGAGTAATATGAAAGAGTCTTGAGAGAAGAGAAAGAAAAGATGTATAGACTTTCTTCTCCAATGGTTGCTATTCTAGAGTGAGTCCCCCCGACTCCCCTTCACCTGAGAGGACCCAGACGGCCTGGGGCCTCCTGTCACGATCATCCAGGGGCAGAGAAAAAATACCCCTGGCTGAGCAAAGTTTAAAGAGATATAGCTCACAGAAAATAAGCTGCCTTTTGATTATGTCACAGAGCACGCTTGTTTATTATACCAGTTACATAGGATAATATAAAAAACTTGTATTGACATTTTAAAATGTGTTGTAACATTCCAGGTGATGGCTAACTTAACAGTTTTCCTAAGGTGTTCATTATTCATCTATTTACGTTTTTCCTATCTGCAAACAAGGTCTCAGGAAACATGGTTGGTTATACCGCCTTGTGCTAATTCCTAAAGCCTCCCTATGATAGATTCTGAAAGTTCAGTAACAGGAGTAAAATATTCTCTTCGCCCTCCAAATTGGTTGACTATCTTTAAACTATTTAAATACTTTTTATTGTTTTCATTCTATTAGATTGCTTGAATTTCCTTATTGATTTATAAGCATTCTCATGCATTTTGGAGAATTATCTTCATCATATTTGATGCAAATATTTTCTCCCAGTGTCACATTTCACTTGAGACATTTTCTAAGTCTATACATTTTTAAACTTGTATTAATTTCAAATTTACCCATCTTTTTCTATATTTTTATAGTTATTGATCTAAATTCTAGCATTCTTTTTTACATGCTAACAATTTTATTCATGTGTGTGCATATGTGTCTGGGATTTTAATATATCTTATATTCATTTTGTGAGTTTCATAAGTTAGCTATTTAACATGTAGAACCAGTACTCCCAATTTCTTCACCACCTCTTTCTATCTCCACTGATTTCAAACATTAGTGCATCTTATACCTCTAAGATATACAAAGATCTGTTTCTAGAAATTTTAGTCTCTTCCATCTATTTGTATATTCTTAAGGAAAATCTGACTTCTTTAATGATTAGAGCTTCATAAATTTGACATCAGATGGTTAAAGTTCATTCTTTTGATCATCTTTTTCAAAATTGCATGGCTGTCCACAACCATTTATCTTCTATTTGAATTTTAGAATCTGCTAGCCGATTTCCATAATAATCTCATTGCAAATTTGATTATATTAAATTTTTAGATAATTTGGGGGAGAAGGAACATCTTTAAAATAGATCTTCCCAGCCATGAACATTAAGTCATCCTCCACTTATATTCAAATCTAAATTTATTAAATGTTAGATTTTCCAAGAAATTTTGTCATTATTCTTAGACTTATATACTCCCAGCTGTTGTATTTTATAGATTGTTTTTGTTATTTTAAACAAAGTGCATTGTACTTGGTTATTGCTAGTGTATAGAAAAGCTTTTGAATATTAATCTTGTATCTGACCAATCTGTTGAAATCTTATATCAATATTAATGTATTGTTAATTGATTACTTAATTGTTAATAGAGCCTCTTGAATTATTTAAAGTAGTTAATCATATCATTTTCAAGTAAAGGCGCTTTTGTTTTTTCCAACTTTATTTCCTCCCTTTTCTCTCTTGCTAATTGGCTAAAACACAGTTTAAAAAAATAGTAAACATTTTTATATTTCCTAACTTTAAAGGTAGTGCTTATGTTTAACCAATACTTTGTATGTCTGCTGTAATTTTTTGATATTTACTTCTATCCCTAGTTTATTATTTCATCATGATATGATGATAGATTTTTTTATGCTTTTGATGGCCATTATGAGAAATAAATGGTTTTACTGTGTTAATGTATGAAATTACAGTAATAGATTCTATTATATAGAAACTCCCAAATTTACATCTCCAGTCCTGAATTTTTCCTTGACTTCTTAACTTGTTATAATTAACTGCTTCTTCAGAGCTCCACTGGAATGAACAATAGACTTTGCAAGCTTAAATACAAAACCAAACTTTTGATTTTAGCAAATGGCCCTTCCATCCATGTTCCATCCACCAGGTCCTCAGGAAAAAACACTGAAGTCATCCTCTGCTTCTTGCTTTCTCTAATATATCATAATCAATCCACTAGAGAATCTTAAAATTCACTTTCAAAACATGTCTGGAATTGCAGCCATCTCCACTTTTATCCCTCTAGCCCAAACCACCAACACTTCTCACCTGGATAATTTCACTTGTTTTCAGCTGATTTCCCACACTTGCATGTTTGTTCCCTTCAATCTGTTCTCAAACCAACCACCCCTAGGATCCTCATGGTGTCTACTGCTCAAAATGTTCATTCCCCGGATGCTTCGATTAAAATCCAAAATCATTCCTTGGCTTGCAAAACACAGTCTGATCCACGACACTTTTCAGTGTCTTCTACCCGTTTCTTCTTGGTCATTGGGTTTCAACATAAGTCACCTTGCTATCCTTTCACCCCACCCCCTAAGCTCCATGTTACCACACTCCCAACTAAGGGACTTTGCAGTTGCTGTTCCTCTGCATGGAAAGTTATTTCCACAGATACTCATATGGTTCCCTCCCTCATTTTATTCAGGTCTCTCCTGAAATATCACTCTGCGAGAAGAGCCTTCTTTGACTACCCAGTCTCAACTGGCCCATATTCATCATTTTCTATTTCTTTATCCTGCTTTGATTTTCATCACCACCTGACATTACATTATATATTTTAATCTTCTTCATTGCTTATGTCTCCAATTATAATGAGAATTCCATAAGGAAATTTTCTGTCTATTTTACTCACTGATATATTCCCACTGACTAGAGAAAATTAAAATGTATCCAGACCTTGCCACATGTCCCCTCTAGAGGTGGGAAAACCACCCCCATTTAAGAACCACTGTGTTAAAGGCTTACACTAGAATAAAGGTCTCAAATTAGTAATCTAAGCTTCCACCTGAAAAAAATGAGTGACAATAATGAAACACACACAGAGAAAAATACAATAGAAAAAGTCAACAAAACCAAAAGCTGATTATTTGGGGAAAAAGATAAAATAAAATTGATAAACCTCTAGTTAGACTAACCAAGGGGAAAAAAGAGAAGTATAAATGACCACCATTAGGAGAAAAAGAGGGAATACAACTAGAGACCCATAAATAAAGATGAATGTCTATGTTATAATATTATTATTACACAAAATAGACTTCAGACAAGGAATGTGTTTCCCAAAGATACAGAAGAACAAGACAAACCAAATACAAATCCTAGATACATATATATGCAGTAACAGGCTTTCAAAATGCACAGAACAACATTGTATGAGTCTCTTTGCTGTCCATCTGAAAGTATTGTAACATTGTTCATCTGCTATACTCCAATATAAAATACAAAGTTTAAAAGACAAAATTAAAGTTGGAGATTGTAACGTTCCTATTCAATACTTGATAGAACAAGTAGACACAAAATCAAGACATAGAGGATATGAACATCTACCAACTTAATTTCACTGACATTTACAGACACTCTACCCAAATTAGGAGAATGTTTGTATCTTCAAATATTTAGAGAATAATCACCAAAATAGACTACATGTTGGACAATAAAAGAATTGCTAATAAATTTAAAAGGACTGAAATCAGAATTAAATTAGCAATAAAAAAACAGATATTTGGAAAATCATCAAGTACTTGGAAAACTGGACAAGACTTCTGTGCAACCTACATACAAAGCAGAAGTTCACAGGAAAAATTAGAAAATATATTTAACCTGAATGAAAATAAAATTATAATAGATTAAAACCATGTGGAGTATAGTCCTTAAAAGGGAATTTATAGTTTTAAATACTTGTATTTGAAAAAAGTTCCAAAATCTAAGCTTTCACCTTAAAAATTTAGAAAAAGAACAGCAAATTAAAATAAAAGGAAGAAGAAAATGGGAATTTTAAAAGATAAGAGCTATCAGAATTCAAGTAAAAGAAAAATAAAGCATAAAATAATAAAACGAAAAGATGTCTTTAAGAAAAATCAGTAAATTTGATGAAACTCTAGCTTTGATGATCAAGAAAAAAGATGAGAAGCAAGGATTAACAATAATATGAATGAAATGGAGGTACCACATCGTATCCTACAGGCTCTAAAAGGATAATATGGGGATATTACCCACAACTTAATGAAAGATAAATTACTAAAACTGACCAAGGTAGAAATGGAAAATCTGAGTAGCTCTATGCCCCTATGAAAGATATTGAAATCATCAATTTAAAACCTTACGAGAAAGAAAACTCTAAGCCCAGAAGGCTTTTCTGGTCAATTCTATAAAACATTTTATAAATTCTATCAAACGGTGGCGGAGGAGGCCGGAGAGCACTTGGCGGCAGCGGCGGCGGCGGTGGCTGGACCGGCGGCAGCAGCAGCTACGCACTCCCTGTGCGGCAGCGCTGCCACACAAGCCCCTCGAGCTGCCCACCGCCCCGGCGCTGCCTGACCCTGCAGGCGTCTCCGTCATCCTCCAGCCCCGGCAACGCCGTCCTCCGACTGGCCCTCGACCTTCTGCGCCAGCCGCAGCCTCAGCCCCAGCCTTGGGCACAGCCACGGGCACAACCCTAGCCCCTACTGCAGTTCCTCCAGACAGTCTCTATGCCGACATCCTGGAAGCTGGGTGCTCTTGTCCAAAATCAACTCGCTTGCCCACCTGCGCACCGCGCCCTGCAATGACCTGCACACCACCAAGCTGGCTCCAGGCAAGAAGGAGCCCCTGGAGTCGCAGTACCAGGGGGGCCCGCTCCGGGGCAGCGGAGGCTTCGGCTTGGTATACTCAGGCATCCGTGTCGCCAACAGCTTGCCGGTGGCCATCAAGCACGTGGAGAAGGACCGGATTTCCCACTGGGGAGAGCTGCCTAATGGCACCCTAGTGCCCATGAAAGTGGTTCTGCTGAAGAAGGTGAGCTTGGGCTTCTCCGGCATCCATTAGACTCCTAGATTGGTTTGAGAGGCCCGACAGTTTCGTCCTAATCCTGGAGAGGCCGGAACCGTTGCAAGACCTCTTTGACTTTATCACAGAAAAGGGGGAGGCGGGGTGGGGGGGGGGGGCTTGCAGGGGGAGGCGGGGCGGGGGGGGGGGTGCTTGCAGGAGGAGCTGGCCTGCAGCTTCTTCTGGCAGGTGCTGGAGGCGGTGGGGCCCAGCCATGACTGCAGGGTGCTTCACCGCGACACCAAGGGCCAGAACGTCCTTACCGACCTCAATCGTGGCGAGCTCAAGCTCATCGATTTCGGGTCAGGGGCGCTGCTCAAGGACACCGTCTACACAGACTTGTTGGGACCCGAGTGTATTCTCCAGAGTGGATCCACTACCATGGCAGGTCGGCAGCCTCTGGTCTCTGGGGATCCTGCTGTATGACGTGGTCTGTGGAGATATTCCCTTTGAGCACAATGAGGAGATCCTCAGGGGCCAAGTTTTCTTCAGGTAGCAGGTCTCTTCAGAGTGTCAACATATCATTAGATGGTGCTTGGCCTTGAGGCCATCAGATCGGCCATCCTTCGAAGAAATCTAGAACCAGCCATGGATGCAAGATGTCCTCCTGCCCCAGGAAACTGCTGAGATCAGTCTTCACAGCCTGTCGCCAGGGCCCAGCAAATAGCTTGTCCGGCAGGTTCTTCCCTCCCTGTCAAATGCTCAAGGGAGGGGAAGTGTCTCCAGCTTCCCGAGTACCAGTGGCACTTATTTTCAAGCAGTACAGTGCTTGATACAGAAACAACATTTACAACTTATTCCAGACCCCAGGCCCCTGGAGGCTGCTTCCCAAAAGGGAGGAAGAGATTCCACTCCACTCCACTCCAGGCATCCTAGGCCTCCACTCCTCCCATAGAAGCTCACCTTCTGACCGATGTCCAGCATCGCTGGACTCTGCAAAATCCCAGGGGTGGGCAGCCGTGGTGGGGTGGGAGTAGGTCAGGATCCTGCCATGGAGCTGTTCGCTTCATCAAGAGTTCTGCTGAATGCCGCGACGGGTCACGCAGGGGGGATGCGTGTTGGGGTGGGTTAGGACTAGTACCATTTTAAGTCCCTGTCACGTCTTCTGACTTTCTGAGGCCTTCTGTGGGGACTCCGGCTGTGCTGGGAGAAATACTTGAACTTGCCTCTTTTACCTGCTGCTTCTCCAAAAATCTGCCTGGGTTTGGTTCCCTCTATTTCTCCCTCCCCCCTTCCCCCCATCCTTCATATGAGAGGTGCCATGGAAGAGGCTGCAAGGCCAAACACTGAGCCACCTGCCCCTTTTCCACCTTTAGTAAAACTCCCAAGTGAACTGGTCTTCCTTTTTGGTTTTTACTTAACTGTTTCTAAGTTAAGACATCACTACTGCTGCTGCTGCTAAGTTGCTTCAGTCGTGTCCGACTCTGTGCGACCCCATAGACAGCAGCCCACGAGGCTCCCCCGTCCCTGGGATTCTCCAGCAAAGAACACTGGAGTGGGTTGCCATTTCCTTCTCCAATGCAGGAAAGTGAAAAGTGAAAGCGAAGTCACTGAGTCTTGTCCGACTCTTAGCGACCCCATGGACTGCGGCCCACCAGGCTCCTCCGTCCATGGGATTTTCCAGGCCAAAGTACTGGAGTGGGGTGCTGTTGCCTTCTCCACACACACACAAATGCACAGACAAAGCAAATCAACAGAAAAACTGGAAAGGTGTGTACAGTTGGCATGGCAGTGTACAAAAGGATTATAGTTGATCTCATTCTTTTTTAATTTTGCCTTTTAAGTTATTTTACCTGTTTTGTTTTTTTTTTTTCCCCTTTGGAAAGATGATGCACTTTCTAACCTGGAGGTCAATGTTATATATTTATTTATTTATTTGGTTCCCTTCCTGCTCCAAGCTTCCATGACTGCCACCATAGTTTTCTTTTCTCTCCTTTCCTCCTCTGACTTGGGGATCTTTTGGGGAGGGCTGCGATGCTTGCTCTCTTGGTTTGTAGGGTGACGGGGACTCAGGCGGGACAGCTGCGGCAGCTCCCTGACTGCTGCAGGGGGCCCCCTCGCTGGCTTACCCGAGTGGGCGTGGGGTCCATGGGTGATGGGGGAGGGGTGTTGCTGACTTGTATATATAGACTAGATATATAAGCAGTTCTGGATGGTGTGCCTCCCGGAGCCTCTCTGGGCCTGTGTTCTGAGCAGCATGTAGCCTGCTGGTTTTATCTGAATAAAATATGGTACAGGGGAATAAAAGAGATCTTATGTTTTTTATATACTTGGCATTTTTTGAATAAAATGCTTTTTGTCTTAAAAAAAAAACTTCCCAGAAAGAAAACTCTAGGCCCAGAAGGCTTTTCTGGTAAATTCTATAAAACATTTAGGAAGGAATAATACCAATACCACACAAACTGTTACAAAAATTTGAAGAGGAGGAAATACTAAGCAATTCATTTTGCGAGGTCATCATTCCCCGTATACCAAATCCAAACAAAAATATTCCAATGGCTAAAAAATAAAAAAACTAGACACCAATATCCCTTGAGAGCAAAGGTTTAAAATTTCTTAGCAAAATATTAGCAAATTTAATTCAGTCATAAGTCAAAATTATAATACATGATGACCAGTTAGGATTTGGAGAAGGCAATGGCACCCCACTCCAGTACTGTTGCCTGGAAAATCCCATGGACGGAGAAGCCTGGTAGGCTGCAGTCCATGGGGTCGCACAGAGTCGGACATGACTGAAGCGACTTAGCAGCAGCAGTTAGGATTTACGCTGCTGGGAAGAGAATTTGCAGAGACCCTACTCTCCCCAGTCTGTAGAACCTATACCTGCGCATGCCCGGCTGCTCTCTGGCCCTCCCAGGGATGGGGATCTACAGCAGCAAAGCCCCACCTAGGGTACCCCTAAATCCCACTCCCAGACTTTCACTCTGCCACCCTACTCTCCCCAGTCTCTGGAACCTATACCTGTGCATGCCCGGCTGCTCTCTGGCCCTCCCAGGGATGGGGATCTACAGCAGCAAAGCCCCACCTAGGGTACCCCTAAATTCCACTCCCAGACTTTCACTCTGCCACCACTCATCAGTGAAATTTGATCAAGGGCTTCCCTGGTGGCTCAATGGTAGAGAATCCACCTGCCAATGCAGGGGACGTGGGTTTGATCCCTGGGTCGGAAAGATCTCCTGGAGAAGAAAATGACAATCCACTCCAGAGTTCTTGCTTGGGAAATACCATTGACAGGGGAGCCTGGCAGGCTACAGTCCATGAAGTTACAAAAGGTTCGGACGAGACTTACCGACTAAACAAAATTTTGTTGTTGCAACAACAAAATTTGATCAATGCTTTGTAATCTGTGGACAAATGGTACTTAAAAGTTCAACAACAATCTTGTTCAAAAAGCACCAGCCTTCTTTTTCTTCATCCCAACCATATGCCTGATCCAGCTCTACCAAAGCAGCTCTGCTTAAATCTTTTTTTTTTTTTTTAATCCCGAGTGATTTTCTTTTCTTTTTCTTTTTTTACTTGGAGTATAATTGCTTTACAATGTTGTGTTGCTGCTGCTGCCAAGTCGCTTCAGTCGTGTCCGACTCTGTGTGACCCCATAGACGGCAGCCCACCAGGCTCCTCCGTCCCTGGGATTCTCCAGGCAAGAACACTGGAGTGGGTTGCCATTTCCTTCTCCTCAATGTTGTGTTCGCTTCCGCAATACAGCAAAGTGAATCAGCACCACTGAGAGGTTTCCAGGGCTGGGAGGAGAAAGAGAGGGATGACAGTCCTGGCTTAATGGTTAGAGTTTCTGTTGGCTGATGAGTAAGCTTTGCAAATAGTAGTGATGGTCGCACAGCACTGGGAATGCAATTCATGCCATAGAATTGTATATCTAAATATGACTGAAATGCCAAACGTTGTGTCAAATAAAATCTTTTTAAAAAGCAACAGCTTTCCTCCCTTGGTGTATTGGACCAAGGTCTCCTCACTTCCTGTCCTGCACCAACACACTTTACCCCACCCTCCTTTTTTCAGCTTCACTGACATACAATTGACAAGCATCATGGCCAGATTTTTAAAGTGTGCACCCTGATGACATAATCTACATATGCATTGTGAAAGGCTTCTCCTCCATCAAGGTAGTTATAGGTCCATCACCTCACTTATTTACCTTTTCTTGTGTTAGAACATTCAAGTTCTACTCTTAGCAAGTTGCAGTTATATAATACAGTGTTACCAGTTTTAGTCACCATGTTACATGTGAGAGCCTCAGACCTTGTTTATCCTATAACTGAAACTGTGCTCCCTCTGTGCCAGCCTCTCCCCATTTCCCACCTCCCCACTCCTTGGCAACCACCTTTCTACTCTGTTTCTAATCAGTCTGAGGGGTTTTGTTGTTGTTGTTTACTTTTTTAGATTCCACATGTCAACTTAAAAAAATAGCCACAACCTAAAAGTTGAGAGTTTTATTTGGTGTGAATTTTTAGGACTTCAAGGCTAGGAGATAGCATCTCAAGTAATCCTGAGAGAACTGCTCCAAGGAGGCGAAGGAAGGAGCCAGGTTATATAAAAGTTTTGCAACAAAGGACAGAGAGTCTGAAAATCAAAAGATTATTGTTAAAGAAAATCAGATATCCCAAGCTAAGGAATTTAGCACTCTTCCGTGTATGGGAAGAGGCAAAAGTCCACTCACTGAAATTGTTCCTTTCATATGCATTTTAGCTATCCTGGGCAGTGTCCTGAGTTTTGTGTGTGTGTGTGTGTGTGTGTGTGTGTGTGTGTGTGTTTCACATCCTGAGCTGCCTCTGGGCTCTCTGTAGGAGTAGCTACAGTCCTGAAGGCTGTTAGTTCCTGGATACTCTCCTCCTTCCAGAGTGCCCTTAGGGCTCAGAAGCCCACATTGGAGGGCTGAAATCACTGATGACTCTGACATCCTTGTTTACTGATATGGCAGGGAATACTCCCATTCTCACACGTATAAGTACACAGGTTTTATCTTTAATTGTCTGGCTTATTGCACTTAAAATAATGTCCTCCAGTTTCATTCACATTGCTGAAAACGGCAAAATTTCCATTTCAAGGCTGAATAATATTCCATTATATTTATATAATAATATATGCAATAATACAAAAACTATATAAAATAATATATAAAATGTATATATACACACTGTTTTCCAGTCATTCATCTGTGGACAAAACATAGGTTCTTGCCTTACCTTGCTAATAGTGCTACTGCTAAGTCGCTTCAGTTGTGTCCAACTCTTTGCGACCCTAGGGACTGTAGCCTTCCAGGATCCTCTGTCCATGGGATTCTCCAAGCAAGAAAACTGGAGTGGGTTCGCCATGCCCTCCTCCAAGGGACCTTCCCCATCCAGGGATGGAACCCGTATCTCTTGCCATGTCTCCTGCATCGGCAGAGAGATTCTTTACTACCACAGCCACCTGCCTTACCCTGCTTATTGTAAATAATGCTGCAATGAACATGTATCTCTATCCATTTTTACCTTTATTTTTCCTCCTAAAAACACACTAAATGCAGAAATTTGGGGAAATTGAACAGCACAAAGTAACCATCATGTTCCTATCAATCAGGGATTGATTGATGACTGGTCATATTTTGTATATAAGCAAATTCATGCTATTTTCTGAGTAGTATTATGCTTGGAAAGAAATTTCTAAACCCTAAATGCTAAAGAACTAATTCGCTTTCCCCAGTATTTAAGGCATTTCCTAAGAACCATTTATTTCATAAATAACACTACCTGTGTCCTACAATAAATAACTTTATAGATTAGGTTCTATTATAATCTTATTCTCTTCCACAGACCTAGTATTGAGCAATGTGACTTCATAATACGTTCTAATATCTGATGGTGCAAGATTCCCCTAAATATTTTTCTTTTCAACCTATTTTTGTTTATTTCACATGTTTATTCTTCCAGATGAAATATAAAAATATTTTTTTTCAGTTTGCCAAAATTTCATTCAGAAGACTGATTGGGATTGAATTACATCTATAGATTGACTCAATCCTGTATTTCCCAGGTTAGATGGTCTGTTTTATTTTTATCCCACTCTCTCTTTTGTGATATGTAGTATAGTTTTAATATCAATATATTGCTAGTTTCTTAAACAAATGATAAAGCACTTAACATAGTGTTATTTTCCTTAATAAAGTTTTGAAACACCTGCCTTTTTGGAACCTTGAAAAGACTTTAGAGAAAAATATTCTATGAGTTTTATGTTTGTGCATGCTATTGATTGATTGATTAAGAATGAGTGTACTTGGGGTTGTGACTTCAAAGACTTACTGTGCTTGCATCTTATAAGTCCGAATTTGTAGTGATATCATCTTATTTTCTATTGTCAATAATTCAGCTTACTGGGTTTTTTTTTTTTTTTTTTTTTTTTTTTTTTTTTTGCATTTGCTATTTCTACTTCAAATTAGAGGCTATAGATAGAATCCCTTGGACTGCAAGGAGATCCAACCAGTCCATTTTAAAGGAGATCAGTCCTGGGTGTTTTTTGGAAGGAATGATGCTAAAGCTGAAACTCCAGAACTTTGGCCACCTCATGCAAAGAGTTAATTCATTGGAAAAGACTCTGATGCTGGGAGGGATTAGGGGCAGGAGGAGAAGGGGACGACAGAGGATGAGATGGCTGGATGGCATCACCGACTCGATGGATGTGAGTTTGAGTGAACTCCGGGAGTTGGTGATGGACAGGGAGGCCTGGTGTGCTGTGATTCATGGGGTCGCAAAGAGTCGGACACAACTGAGCGACTAAACTGAACTAAACTGATGGAGTTTTTTTTACTGTGTATTCTAATACACCCTATTTAATTTCCACATTAATGTGTTAATTTCTTAGCAAGAGGTATCTACCATCAGACTATCTCTAACAGAAATTCCTCAAGATCTGTGCTGTGTACCTTTAAACTCTAATAGCCTTCTGACCATTTTATTTACTGCTGGGAGAGAAGGTCTGAAGCCTAGAAGCAAATCATCGTGTTTTCCAAGACTGCTCTTTAGAGGCAACTTTGTGCCAGGTTTGATTTGACATCCCAACTAGCCTGCTCATTCTTCATGTTGCAATCCATCCCACCCGTCCTAGGGGAGACCTTTCCCATTACTCCCTATGAGGCTCAGTTTCTCCCAACAGGCCCTTCTTGCATCCTGAATATCATTTAGAATGACCCTCCTTCCGCCTCAGAGTGTAAGGTCCATGAGATCCAGTACTGCCTCAGCCTGGTTTGCCACCACCTCTCCAGGGTGTAGCCTGACACGTGATTGTTAGTGGGCTCTGGGTGTTTGTTCTCTGACTCCTGGAGGGCAGGGACCTTCCCATCGCTTGTCTCATTTCCCTCCATGCAGTTCTGGATGCAGAACAGATGCCCAATAAATACCACATTTCAGAAAATACATGGGATTGATTAGTTTTCCATTTCCCAGTTACACTAATCTGTTCCAGGGATCCTTAGAAACTGAATTTTTATTTCCTTTCCTTTTCTTTAGAAACTACAACTCAACAGCTGGAACTAACCCCTAAAGGTTATTTGACCTCAAACTCTGACAGTAACATGTTGGGGATAATTCAGGTATATAAATATATATATATTTAATGTCAATAAAATTGATTGTTCTTATTTCCTTGAGTTCTCCTTAATGTCGCAAATATCTTTTTTTTAAGAGTTCTTCTTTATCTTCACTGTTCACCTGAAACTTCCACAACGTTGTTAATCAGCTACACACCAATACAAAATGAAAAGTTCAAAGTTTGAAAAAAAAGGATTCTTCTTTATACCTAATCTTAATCCTGTTTGCCTCACTGCCACAAATTTGGTCTTTGACTTCCCCCTGGGTATTTTTAGCTATCTCTGTTGTAATTGCTTCTTGGCTAGGGTTTTGTCTGTCTGACAGACAGACAGACAGAAAGACAGACTGTAAGCTCACCCTTAAACTCAAGGAACTCCCTGTTTTCCCTTGAAAAGTTGTAAGCAGATCTAGCAAACAGAATTCTTTGCAAAGGCCATGGGATCAAAGAAACTGCACCACAAAATTGTCTCTTGAAGCCATATCATCTTTCCCCTGGAACTTGCAAAGGCCAAGTAGACAATTGCCTACATGGCAGGAAGAATTTCTGACTTTCTTACTTCCAATTCTCATTTCTGCACAGGTCAAATTCAAGCTCACTACTTTATCTAAGGCGCTGATTTACAGCTCTGAAGACTCCTGTCATATCATGGTCATAACTGTCATGACACTGCCAGCCACAGTCGGCCTCCAACATCTGAGCTTGGATTAGTGATGTTCTGAGTACATGATACTTAGGACTGATAAGTTTTGAAAGGGGAGAAGCTGCAGAAAATACCTGGAGCTCAGGATGCTCCACATTCAGGTAGGACAGGAAGAGACATACATCATCATGAAATATAAGGAAATCAAGTTTTGTGGAAATAAAATGGGGTTTCTTGTAGAGCAAGAGAGACCAAAGTTGAGACAGAGGGGCCTGGAGAAGTCAGCATATATGAGTGAACAACAAATGACTTATACTCCTAAGGACAAATCTCTTACATCGGGATAGCCTTCCAGCTGTGTGTTAAGACATTTCATAAGGTGATGCCTTTCTAGTCCCTGGAGGCCTAGTGACCTCATGATGGTTCTGTCTTGGAGAGCCCCAGTGACTTTGAAAGAGGACGATCCTCTCTGAAGGTCTTTGACCCAGTATTCTATTAATAGAATGGCTATTCAGGGTGGCCCATACTACAGGGTAAGGAACGTCCACTTCTCTATCACTCACTTAAACAGAGGCTTTTGACAGAATCTTTTAGACCAGGGGCCCCCCAACCTCCGGACCATGGACTAACACTAGTCCATGGCTTGTTAGGAACTGGACCACCATGTAGGGGGAAAGCCATGGGCATGTGAGCAAATCTTCATCCGTATTTACACCTGCTCCCCGTTGCTCATTTTACTGCATTATCACAACATGTTAATAACAGAAGTAAAGTGACAGTGAATGTAATGTGCTTGATTCACCCCCAAACCATCCTTTGCTTCCATCCGTGGAAAAATTGTCCATGAAACTGGTCCCTGGTACCAACAGTGTTGGGGACTGCTGTTTTAGAGTATAGAGCAGCCATCCTCCAATCTCTCTCCTAGGATCCATGTCCCACCACCCCACCCCCCAACCCCCATCCCTTCCCAACAGCCCATAGTATCCACAGCTTTCCTTAAATTCTTCCATAATTCTCCTATGATTCTGGTGAAGCCAAGGCCTTCCCAGCTCCATGGGTGAAACATGTGACTCAGCTTGAGATCATCAGGATATTCCTTTGCCCAAACCAGCATAATAGTTTTAATGATTAGAACTGACCCTGGTTCCTCCCATCAAGTGATGTTAGGTGCACACTGCCCTGGGAACAGCTGGCAGTCAAGTCACCTCACACCTACAAAAGGCGGGGGCTAGAGCCTGGTGATGTGGTTGAGTCTCCAGATCAATCAATCCTGTGTTGAGTCTGCAGAACCTCTGAAAATTGTTAGCCAATCAATTAGTTAACCAGCAGATTCCCTTCCTGTACAAGTCAGGTGGAGTAGGGTATGTCTCACTTGCAACTGCACGTACTCTACCTGATGAGCATTTCTCTGGGCCCAGGTTCCTAGACTGTCAGTAAATGATTCCTTGACATTTACTGCAGGGTTTGACCAGGATCCTCCCCTCTCCTGAGACCTGGGGTGTGAGCTCTCCCTGGCTGTGGCAGCAACCATTCCTTGCACCTAAGATTCCTCCTCTGGGTAGGAGGGGGGCCGGGAGATGCAGACCCAGCATCCCAGGAGCCAACATTGTGCCCCTCCCACCAACTCATCTAGCCACCAGCAACCCTGTCATTTCCTTGCCACTGGGCTGGTTCAGACAAAGCTCTAGTTGAAGAGATTACAGACAGATGCTCTGGCACGAATCAAGAGACCCCATGGAAGGAAAGCAGTCAGGTTTTCTCTTAAGCGACAGCCATCATTTTCGGCAGGCAGGGTAATTACAGGTTTGCCCTTCCCAGTGCAAGCTATCTGAAGGTAAAACAATGGTGAGCAGCATGTGCCTGCTTCAAACAAGGAAGGGGAGAGACGGGAGCAGAAGGATTCCATCTCTTTTAATTTATTTTAATAAAGTGAGGGTTTTCCAAAAGGCCAAAGGGTCTCATTTGCCACAATGTGGTTGAGATCTGCCAACAGCTTCCCCAAACCTCCTCTTTCCCTATAATTCAATCAGACCCACAGATGGAAGCACTCAGCCGGCATCTTCCTTTTCTCGGCATTTTCGGAGTCCTTCCTCTCTCACTGCCTCAGCTGGAGAAGAAGGCTCTCACCCCTCTCAGCCTCCTCAACCTCAGTTTTCTCCATTCCACTGAGCTCCCAGGAGGCTCCCCTCTGTCCGGCCCTCCTCTGACCCATCCCTGCCCCACAGCTCCTTCTGGATGTTCACAAATAGTGCGGCCTCTGTATTTTCCTTTATTTTTACTGCACTCACCTGGTCGTCCAGCTGAGCAGATAGTCCTTGAGGATGGTGCCCCGACCTCTTCTCCTGAGACGCAAGGGGCCATCCCAGCAGATGGTGGGCAGGGAAGAGGGAATGAGCAGCCTCTGAATTATTTCTGAGGAAGACACACTCTTAGAATAAGCAGAAAAAGAAGGCAGGACAATCTTGAACAGACCACCATTGCTGTGCTTTCCAGCCAGTAATCAAACCTGCCCTTCTGAGCTCTGAAACACACTCACCACCCTAGGAGCTGACTCCCAGACTGGCCCCACCCTCCCCCACTTGGTCCCAGACATTGCTCCAGACATCTGAAGCTTTCTTCCAGAGATTTCCTCTCCTCTTCTTTCACAAGTTGCCTCCAAATTTCAAAGCCCAGAAACACAAATACCACCTTATCAGCTTAGCCTAAAGAGCAGAAATAGCAAGAATTTAGTAAAAGTCTTATGCCTCTGGGAGGGGATTTTGGCTCATTTCTAGCAAATGGATGGGTTTGTTTTTTTTTACCTGGGGCTATGGAAAATGAGTTCCCAGTAAACCAATCCCTGCTGTCACACGGAGGCAGAGTCCTCAGCCATGGTCCCCTCATCAACAGAGAAGAGGACAGCCCTGCCCCTCCTTTCTCCTGTTGGCCCCATCGCTAAGGTTTCATTTTTTAAAAATAAGTTTAATATATTCTTATCAAGTTGGTTATTTATTTATTTGGTCTTAGTCGCAGCACATGAGACACACGTTTCAGCATGTGGGATTTTTCATTGCAGTGCACAGGCTCTCTAGTTGTGTCTCACAGGCTCAGTAGTTGTGGGACGTAAGCTTAGTTGCTCCATGGCATGTGGCATCTTAGGTCCCCAACCAGGGATCAAACCTGCATTTCCTTCATTTCAAGGTGGATTCTTAATCACTGACCACCAGGGGAGTCCTTGTCACAAAGATTTCTTGCTCCCCCCATACAGTTACAGGGAGAAGTAGAGCCCACAAGGGTACTGTGTGGCCCCCTCTGCTCTTTGATGCAGAGCTCACCACCCCCAGCTCTGGGGCTGCAAGTGCATATCCTGGGGATCCCTTTGTAGGCTGTGCCTCCTGATTCCAGGGGCAGGCCAGAGTCCTTCTGCATCATCCAGGGGCCCTCTTGCCCACTCCCCCATATGCACCTGCTCCTTGTGTGGGGCTGAGAATATTGACAATTGATTTCCTTAACAATGACCTCTCTTCTTCCCAGATGTTACTGTTGTTCAGTAGCTAAGTCATGTCTGACTCTTTGCACCCCCATGAACTGCAGCACGCAAGGTTTCTCTGTCCTTCACTATCTCCTTGAGTTTGCTTAAACTCATATCCATTGAGTTGGTGATGTCATCCAATCATCTCCTCCTCTGTTGACCTCTTCTCCTCCTACCTTCAATCTTTCCCAGTATCAGGGTCTTTTCTAATGAGTCGGCTCTTCACATCAGGTGGCCAAAGTATTGGAGATTCAGCTTCAGTATCAGTCCTTCCAATGAATATTTGGGACTGATTTCCTTTAGGATTGCCTGGTTTGATCTCCTTGCAGGCCAAGGGACTCTCAAGAGTCGTCTCCAGGACCACAGTTTGAAAGTAACAATTCTTTGGTGCTCATGACCACTGGAAAAACCACACTTTTGACTATACGGACCTTTGTCAGCAAAGTGATGTCTCTGCTTTTTAATATGCTGTTTAGATTTGTCATAGCTTTTCTTTCAAGGAGAACAATATTTTAGTTTTATAGCCGCAGTCGCCATCTGCAGTGATTTTAGAACCCAAGAAAATAAAATTTGTCACTGTTTTCACTTTTTCCCCATCTGTTTGTCATGAAGTGATGAGACTGGATGTCATGATCTTCGTTTTTTGAATGTTGAGTTTTAAGTCAGATTTTTCACTCTCCTCTTTCTCTCTCATCCAGCAGTTCTTTAGTTCCTCTTGACTTTCCACCATCATAATGTTATCATCTGCATATCTAAGGTTGTTGGTACTTCTTCCTTCCAGTGCCTTCCTCCATAACATGCAGGGCTATGTCCAGGAATCTGACAGTGGGTGCAGTCTTGATTGGATTTGAGAAAAGGAGCTTCCTTTCTCCAGGACTGCATCCACAGTTGCCCTCTCTAGTCTGCCACCCATCTCTTCCTTGTCCCGTTTCCCCTGATGTGAAGGACTTTTTTTCAGAAGGGCCTTGTGCCAGATGCACCCCTTGTGAGACTGCCATGCCTGCCTCTCTCCATTCAGGGACCCTGGCCCATCTCCCTGTGCCTTGGTTGAAACGTCTAGCTCTGAGCATCCCAGACACCCAGCTTGATTCCCACTATCTTCCATATGGGTAGAACGTGTACCATGAGCCATCCAAACTGGACCCACTCTGAAGAATCAAAAGGGTCCAAGAAGGGCTCACTCTATAACCTAGTTTTGAGAAGCATCTTGCTTTGAATGGGTCAGTTCCTGGCATCATGCTGAATAGGCCTTTTTGAGGCAACCAAAAACATAGAGTATATCCCATGTAAAAGAAAAGGGCCATCACAGAGAGGCAAGTCTGGGTGCTAGAGATTTCAGACACTTGAAATCCATCTATCCCAGGCATTTCTTCCTCGATGTTTAAACACATTCGTGCTACAGAGGAAATTGAGTCCATATGCCTGAATTCTTTTAAACCTCAAGCCACCACATGCTGTTTTCTGAACCCGTTTAATTGTCCATGAAACCCCAGAGTTGTCTGAAACATGGAGGGTACCCAGGAGAACCCCACCCCCATCATTGCTGCAGACTGTACCCTGCCAGAGACAGCCGCCTCTCTGGGCACTGTGGGTGGGCAGACAGATGGGGCTGGGCCAGGACATACTGTTAGAATTGTCAGTCCACATATGTGTCATGCTGACAACTGGTCTAGAATGGGAAGAGCAATCACAGGCTGTTTTGACTTCTTCCAGACTTTGTTTCTGAAGGCAGTCAGTCAATTCAGTTCAGTCACTCAGTCGTGTCTGATTCTTCATGACCCCATAGACTGCAGCACACCAGGCCTCCCTGTCCATCACCTACTCCCAGAGCTTGCTCAAACTCATGTCCATCGAGTCAGTGATGCCATCCAACCATCTCATCCTCTGTCATCCCCTTCTCTGCCTGCCTTCAATCTTTCCCAGCATCAGGGTCTTTTCCAATGAGTCAGTTCTTCTCATTAAGTGGCCAATGTATAGTAGTTTCAGCTTCAGCATCAGTCCTTCCAATGAATATTCAGGACTGATTTCCCTTAGGATTGGCTGGTTTGATCTCCTTGAAGTCCAAGAAGGACTCTCAAGAGTCTCCTCCAACACCATAGTTCAAAAGCATCAATTCTTCAGCACTCAGCTTTCTTTGTGGTCATACTCTCATATCCATACATGACTACTGGAAATACCATAACTTTGACTAGACAGACCTTTGTTGGCAAAGCAATGTCTCTGCTTTTTCATATGCTGTCTAGGTTGGTCATAGCTTTTCTTCCAAGGAGCAAGCGTCTTTTAATTTCATGGCTGCAGTCACCATCTGTAGTGATTTTGAAACCCAAGAAAATAAAGTCTGTCACTGTTTCCATTGTTTCCCCATCTATTTGCCATGAAATGATGGGACCAGATGCCATGATCTTAGTTTTGTGAAGGAAAATTTACTGCAAATGCATGAACTAAGACTTTGAAGACTTGGTGTTGTCTCAGCTGTGAGAGCTCAGATAAACCACCCAACCTCCCTAATCAACTTCTTCCTCTCTCAGCATGCTTCCTCTACTTCCACAGCATGTTGAGATGAGGACTTCCATCCACACCTGTGCCCTCCTTTCCTTCCCTTCAAGTCCTATAGTAGACTGAGCAGGACTTGGTTTTGTGTATCAGAAATGTTCATTCATTGCCCTACAGTTTTTACACTGTGTTCATCTGGATTATTTTTTACAACACTCAAGGGAAGACAGGTGTTATTAGGACTCCCAATGAGGACAGCCCCAAGTTCCACGGAGACTCAACAATGTGTTCAGGACCTTGTAGCCCATAAAGTGTCAAGGCTGCACTCAAAGCCAGGCCCCTGGCCCTGGCCTTTCCACTCCACCACATGTTTCTCAGCCAGAAACACAGTCAGTACCTCCCAAGGCCATTCTCGGAGACAGTTAGTGCTCAGATGGTGCTGGGAAGGGCACCTCTGCCCCAGCAACTCAGTCGCTCACACTCTCTCACCATTGCAGACCATGCTGTGGTTCAGAGGTACATCCCCATCACTTCTGGAAAGGCATGCACAGTCCACCTGAGGTTTTGTCTTGAGATCAACTCAAATCTTGGTTAATGGAAGCATGTGTCTGGTCCACTGATGGGGGTCCCTTGGGTCAGCCCATTCCCAACCCATGATCAGCAGAATGATGTGAGCCAGGCCTTGATTGTGAGGGTCACATATGACACAAACACAGTGCACTAGATGCAGAAACACAGATTTAAGCAAAAATTCACGGACTCAACCAGACAAGTGATAGGGACATCAGGTCTGATTTGCTTTGGGACTGAAATAAAGCCACTAGACCTAACTCTCTTATCAAGTCTCTCATTATCACAAGATGCCTGTAGTTGCTTCCACTCTGCATGCCATGATTCACATTGCAAAGAAAGAACGTCTGCCCTGACACAGATCCTTCTGGTCCAGTTGACTCAAGTAACCATCTTGAACCAATCAGTCTCTCTTGGGGGAATCTGCTGAGGTTACTGGCTCCAGCTTAAGTCCTGTAGTGGGGCCAGTTTAAAGGAGGGTGGAACCATTCAAACACAGGGGCTGAGAGGACAGAGGGAGAGTTCTCCAAGGGAAATTAAGATGTGATCACTAACAGACAAGCGAACACAGCCAGGCAGCCAAAAGTCCAAATGTCAACCTGAGGCACAAGCAAACTCTCATTCTTTCTCTAATGCAATAGTTGGCGAATATTTCCTGCAAATGGCCAGATAGTAAATATTTTAGGTTTTGCCAGCCATAAGGTCTCTGTGGAAACTACTCAGCTCTGCCATGCTGGTGTGAAATCAGCTAGACAACACGTAGATGAATGAGCGCCACTGTGTTCCAACAAAACTTTATTTAGGGACAGTAAAATTTGAATGTCACATAATTTTCAGGTGTCACAACATACTGTTCTCCTTTTGAGTTTTTAAACCTTTTAAAACATTTAAAAACTGTTCTTCACTCATAGGACTACATGAAAAGAGACAGCAGGCTGGATTTTGCTGGGGGAAGGAGTGTTTGGCCGATCCTCACTCCTAAAGGAGGGTTGTCAGGAGGTGGGGAACAAGGGTGAGGACTTTTATGTGATCAAAGGGCATGAGGTCCAGAAAAAATCATGCATCTATGGAGCATGAATAAGAATGAGCTTGAAGAAATCATTGGAATGAAGTGAAATTCTCAGTCCAGTTAGCGATTTACCTATATCTTTTCCCACACTAATTTACAGAGAGAAGTCTATTAATCATTCTGGGTGCAGAAAGGAAATCGCATTCTCAGCATAAACATAAATTATCAGCCTAAAACTCAAATTCCTTCCGAGGGATGGGGCACGCTAAAAGTTTTGAATAGCTCAAATAGAACAAATGGATGAGAGGAGATAATGCATCTTTTGAAATACAAACCTGAAAAGACGTTATGCTCAATTACACTGACAAAAGATTTGGGATCCAGCAATATCCTCCGTGGAATTCGGCAGCTAAACAGGAATGCTAAATCACAGACTCTAACTTAAGCAAGAGTAATCTAGCATAAGCCACATTACATGCGCATCCGCTGGGAGCCTGAATCTGCTCTGATGTTTACAAAATGCCTTTCTCCATCTCTATTAGAAGGTGGGCTCACCTGCTAAGACCCCTGTGCCTCCAAGTTCCCAAACTGAGCAGTGGGGTGCTTTGGAAAGAAAGCAGAGTTAAGGAGGGTGGTGAGGAAATCAGACATGCTAAGGGGGAGTCTGGACTCTTCAGAGGGAGAAGTTTCAGCTCCAAGAAGCAGTGCTGGGGAGAGAAGATGCCAGGAAAGGAAATGGACAGAATTTTATGACCAGGAAGAAAAAGAACTGGCGTGTGGTTGGAAGTCCATAGTATCACCCTGGGTACAAGCAGGGAAAACTGACACTCAGCTCCTGTGACCCCCATCCCACCCCTGATCTCCACTTCTGAAGTTAGAACAGGTCTCTACAGACCAGACTGCAGGTCCCAGATGGAGCATGGATGACCTCATGTGCTTCCCCACCGTTAGAGCACAGTTGGTGCTCAGTAGGTATTTAACACCCAGGAAACAAGCTCTGGAGATGGGTGTGTGTTAGGTCATCAGAAGAATAGAAAAGAAAGGCTAGACCCTGGAAAACAAGGGCTGCCACACGTTTCCAGAAGGCAGGCTGATTTATCGGCTGCTGCTGTGGCAAGTGTGAAAGGCCGACCCGTGGAGTTTGTACCTCAGGTATCCTGGGAGAGAGACATGAGCTAAAGAGGGAAAAAAAGGATTCTAGAGAAACAGAGAAACAGCTGTGCTCTGTGTCACAGCCAAGAGCAAAATGGGGACTACAGATGAAAGATACGGGGAGGCTGGTTTGAGAAGCAAGTCGGGTATTCTGGAATGAAAGGGGCTACATGTGGAGCATGGAGCTTCTTGCTCCATGGAAGCTGGCGGTACACCGGTAGGAGAACTGTCTTCAAGAATGTTACCTCTTGTTGCTGCTGTTCAGTCGTTAAGTCATGTCTGATTCTCTGCAACCCCATGAACTGCAGCATGCTAGGTTTCCCTGTCCTTCACTGTCTCCCTGATTTTGCTCAGATTCAAGTCTGCTGAGTCAGGGATGCTATCCAGTCTTCCATCCTCCGTCACCCCATTCTCCTCATGCCATTCAGTCTTTCCTAGCATCAGGGTCTTTTCCAGTGAGTCGGCTTTTAGCATCAGGTGGCCAAAGTATTGGAGTTTCAGCTTCAGCATCAGTCCTGCCAGTGAATATTCAGGGTTTATTTCTTTTCGGATTGACTGGTTTGATCTCCTTGGAGTCCAAGGGACTCTCAAGAGTCTTCTTCAGCACCACAGTTTGAAAGTATCAGTTCTTCGGCACTCAACCTTCTTTTTGGTCCACCTCTCGCATCCAAACATGACTACTAGAAAAAAACATAGCTTTGACTATATGGACCTACATGCTCAACAAGGACCAGCAATGGGCAACCAGGGAACCAGGCTTCTCATCCAGCTATGTGGAGCAGCTGAAAAGCATGTCCCTGCTACTTCAGTTCGGTTCAGTTCATTTCAGCCACTCAGTCGTGTCCGATTCTTTGGGACCCCATGAATCACAGCGCTCCAGGCCTCCCTGTCTATCACCAACTCCCGGAGTTCATTCAAACTCATGTCCATCGAGTCAGTGATGCCATCCAGCCATCTCATCCTCTGTCATCCCCTTCTCCTCCTGCCCCCAGTCCCTCCCAGCATCAGGGTCTTTTCCAATGAGTCAACTCTTCACATGAGGTGGCCAAAGTATTGGAGTTTCAGCTTTAGCATCAGTCCTTCCAATGAACACCCAGGACTGATCTCCTTTAGGATGGACTGGTTGGATAATGCCTGACAAAACATGGTCCGCTGGAGAAGGTAACAGCAAACCACTTCAGTATTCTTGCCTTGAGAACCCCATGAACAGTACAAAAAGGCCAAAAGATGTGACACTGAAAAATGAGCTCCCCCAGGTCGATAGATGTCCAGTATACTACTGGGGAAGAGCAGAGAAATAGCTATAGAAACAATGAAGAGGCTGAGCCAAAGTGGAAAGTCTAAGTTACTTTCACCTTTAGCCATTTGCCATCTCCAGTTTTGAAGGAAGTGATAAACAGAGTCAGAAAGCAGAGAGAGAGAGAGATGCTTAACCGTCACAGCTGCTTGAGGAATAAGGCTTGAGCTTCAGCTGATGCTGGATTTCCTCACTCTTCTCCAGCTCCAAGCCCAGACTTAGGGCCTGGGTGTGGCAGAGGGATATGCAGTAGGCGGCAATGATGGTAGTGAGCTCCTTACATGCCGTGGGACACAGAGTCCAGGAACCTCAGAGATGGGCTTCTTCCTGCCTCCGGAAGTCAGGCAGGTCATGCCTGGGCGTGCTCTCCATAAGGTCACACAAGGAGAGGTATCTGGCTTTCAGAGAAGCCCCAGGGGAGGGCAGCTAGACAGGTCTGGGAAGGGCACTGGGATCTTGGGGGAAGGGAGGGGTGCTTGCCTTCCTCCCAACAGGAACTCTGAGGGCATCACAGGAAAGTGGACCCATGCCTTCAGGGAGGCCTGGTCCTTGGGGTTGCCAAGCAAGGCGCTAGCTTCTAGGTGCTGGAACAGAAGACACACAACAAGCAGCTCTTTAGCCATCTGCTGAGGAAATACCAAGGTAAATTAAAATGAGAGTGGATTTGTGACTTCTGTCTTTTCCAAAAAGATAGTGTTGGCAGGTTTATGAGAAAACCATTCCCAAACACCTTGAATTTATATGGCACGCTTATTTCAAAAGCTCTTCCACATCTGTTAGCTCTTTGAAGCCCCTGGAGGCAGGTAGGGCAAGGGAGTGCTGGGTGGGGGAAGGAGCCCCAGAGAGCCTGAGCCATGGGGCCCCAGGGGAAGAGGCTAGAGCGGCACTCGGTGCCCTGGCCCTCCACACAGGCCCAAAGGGCTTCTCCTCCTCCCAGAGCTCTGGCCAAGGGCCACATGTCATAAGGCTGGAAGCAAAGTGACCACTTAAGAGTTGGGTGGTCAAGGGCAAGTTGGCCCTGGGAGCGCTCCTTTCTCTCACACACTGCCTTGCACCTATGTGCCCTGCAAATTAACCAAGACTTTTAGAGGTAAAGAAATAATGGCTCCTCCGACAGAAGCAAACAGAGGCTGATTGACAAGGAGCCCCTCATAATCAGTGCTGCAGTAAACTATACTAATTATGGTGTCAATTGGTAACATTATAAAGGTTGAAGCTACATAATGAAAAAAGAGCATACACACAGGCAGAGCGAGTTCAGTAAATGTAATTACAGGGTGACATTATTGGCAAATAGTATTTTATGAGGGATTAAGAGAGATAAACACATTGCCAAACTTACAAGCTCCTCAGGGGTGGGAGGACCCAGAACTGGCCAGTGACTCGCCACTATGATTCAGCTAGCTGAGCTCTTTGGGGGAGCCCTGAGGTCTTCTGGGCATCCCCTGAAGAGGTGCTTTTAGGTAGGGATCGCTGCTTTAATGCCTTGTAAGCTACATAATATCCTTGTTCCTGGCCTGTCCAGGGCTCTTTAGTCTTCAGATCCTAAGATCACGGACTGCCCTAGCTGAAGGTACCATAGACACTATAGCTTTGGAATGGGACCTGTCCATTCATTGTAACATTACGCATATTCAACCGTATCCGTGGAGTGCAGACCAAGGTCTCTGTTGTCCTTGTGTTACCATTCTGAGGCTTCCCAGGTGGCTAACATGGTAAAGAATCTACCTGGGTTCTATTCCTGGGTCAGGAAGATCCCCTGGAGAAGTACATGGCAACCTGCTGCAGTACTTTTGTCTGGAGAATTCCCTGGACAGAGGAGCCTGGCAGGCTATATAGTCCATGGGGTTGCAAAGAGTCAGACACGACTGAGAGACTAACGGTTTCACTTTGCCCTATGGAAGACCAAAGAAAACTGATCAAGCAAATCAGTAAGTCCATCCTGGATTCAGTGTTCTGATGAAAACTGGACAATGAGATGTGGTAGCAGGTGGATGGAAGAGGAGAGACAGGCTTCCTACTGTGCGGAAGGTCTATGAGGGCTTCTTGAGTACAGGACACATAAACTGAGTGCTAGGAGCCAAGACCACAGGAAGGGAGGAAAACTGCTCCTCCAAAGATGCCAGTTCCTTCCTGGCAGAAAAAGGGCAGAACACAGGTGCTCTCACTCAGAGTCACAGTTCTTCTGTAACACCAGGAGCTCTCAAACAGGATGTGGGCCAGACTGGGAAGAGAAATGCTCATCTCTCAGGATCAATGGGGCCATTGTGTTTTGGAGGTTAAAGGAACATGAGAGATCACATAACTCAAAGTCCCTAAAACACTAGAGAATCACATATGTTGCATGTGTGTGTGATAAAGGAGCTTCTTCCCAGTTCTCATTGTCTATTGCTATATAGCAAACCACACTGAACCAAACAGAGATATATCATTATCTCCCCTATTTCTTAACCAGACAGTTCCTGGTCCCAGTTTCTTCTGTGGTTACAGTCAGATGATAGGGCTAGAGTCATCCAATGGCTTCTTCTCTCATGTGACTGGTGCCTGGGCCAGAATGACTGGAGACTGGCCAGCACCTCCTACGGCCTCCCTACACAGGAAGTTGGGCTTCCTCACAGCATGGCAGTCTCAGAATATGAGGGCTTCCTCCATGTAGACGGGCTTCCTCCAGGGTAAATGTTATAAACAGATGAGGCAGGAGCTACAGTGCTCTCAGGACCTAATGATGAAGGGCTAGAATATCCTTTCTGCCACAATATTTTGATGAAAAGGAAAGGTTATCTCACTAAGGCCATCCCAGACTCAGGAAAAGGAAATTAGACTCTAGCTTTCAATGGAGGAATAGCAAAGAATTTTTAGCCATCTTTAATCTACCATATAGCCTGGGCATTGAAAATACACAACCTTTATCAAAGGTCTGCTTAGCCTCTCGACAACTTAATAAAAGTGTCATTCACACTCTGATTGATTCATTTCCCTCTGATTATTCAAAGAATTAGTCTATGTTTATTGAGAACCTTCCAAGTAAAAATGTGTCATGCTTGGTACTATCTGCCATACACAAGGCACAATGTACATTTTTTTGCAGGAGCTTACATGTATATTGTGAGGAAAGAGATCAACTTTATTCTTTTTTCCTTTTTTTGGCTGTGTGGCTTGGCATGAGGGATCTTAGTTCCCTGAACAGGAATAGAACTTACATCTCCTTCAGTGGAAGCACAGAGTCTTGACCACTGGCCCACCAGGGAAGTCTCCGACTTTATTCTTTTGCATGTGGTTATCCAGTTGTCCCAGGTGGCTCAGTGGTAAAGTACCCACCTGCCAATGCAAGGAGACAGAAAAGATGGTTTGATCCCTAGGTCAGGAAGAGCCTCTGGAGGAGGAAATGGCAACTCACTCCAGTACTCTTGCCTAGAGAATCTCATGGACAAGGGAGATTGGTGTGCTACAGTCCATGGGGTTGCAAAGTGTCAGATACTACTGCACAATTAAGCATGCACATTCTGGATAAGTGCCACATACTTCGATTTATAATCATTGAACTTATTTTAAAAGTGAAATTTGACGTAGAGGTCCAGTATGTCAAACAAGTCAAGGCGGGACTATTCTGGGTGAGGTGAGAGTCTCAGGGCACCTCTGCCAAAGCTGTGCTCAGAAAATCACAGTGTGTGATCTGTTGTTAGAGATGGCGAAAGGAAATTAGAGAGTGAAATGTCCCTTCTCCCTATAATATGCTTTCCTGATGAAAAAATATGGACTCAGTCTTATGGTAGGGCTAGTATATTTATTTAAAAGAAATTTTTAATTGAAAATCTCTGCCAAATTGGCTTGAACAAAAAAGAACACAAGAACAAGTAAGTCCTAGGGGAAAGTTGTTTCTGGTAGGGCTGGATCCAGGGGCTCATACAAGGTCATATACTACTTAACATGTAATATACTTAACATGTAACACAGGGTTGGGTCTCCCCAGGCATTACCTGTGCTGGCTTCACTCTCAGGGGGCACTTTCTCTGTGCTTTTGGAAGACAAGGTAGCCACCAGCAGTTCCCCTTACTTCTACAATTGGGCACTTTCCTCAGGCTATTTCTATTAATTCCAGCTCTGCTTGGCCTCGCTTGGGTCCTGTGCTCAAACCCACACAATCTAAATGGTGAGTGGATGATGTCCTACTCTGACCATTGAGGTTTAAGGTGACATATACACATAGTCACAGGAGAGCTGGGGAGGTCACTGGTGCTGAGAGTGAAGGAATGAGAATTAGATTCTTTCACCAGAAGAAGGCAGCTGGGTAGCAGGACAGGCAAAACACACTTCTACGGAAAGGAAGGACAGCAAAGAACTAAGAGACAGGAGGGTAGAATGCCAGGGGAGAGCTGGGTATTCCCGGGTCTCTCCCCACAAAATGAGAGGGGTGGTCAGCTCTCTTGACACCAGGTCCCTGGGAGGAGGCTTAAGATCAGTACTCAGGACCCCACGTTAGACCTTGGTACTGGCTCTGTCCTCAGCCCTCATGCACCAAGAAGTCCTTCAAGCTTAGGGAGCACCCAGAAATGTTCCAGAAAACCTTTCAGTGGGTGCTTTGGCCTGAAATGTAGCCAGGGACAGAGAAACACAACTGCCATGCAGTATCATGAAACATTGCCATTAAGTTTAATGCCTTCGTAACAAAGAATGCCACATTTATTATCACGAATAAATCCACGGATTTAACACCCATCAGGCTTTAGACTTTATTTTTCCATATAAAATAAATATGGCTAGAGTATAAGATTATGACTGCACCATTATTTTCTAAAACTATTTAATTTAAATGCAGTCTAACTGCCCCATGCTATGAGCCTGGGCACAGAAAGGGTCACCCCATCCTGGGGGAAATGCTCGCCCCACTGACTGCAGCAGAGACCAAGGTGGGCTTCCCTGCATGACGGCTGGGTTTCATCACTGTTTAACGAATTGTTGCACTCTTTATAGGATAAACAATAAATTGCACATGATTTATCATATTACCCAATAAATCATGTGACAAATCATTAGGCAGAGTGATAAAATCAAGTGTTTTAGAAATAAGTTAATCTATGATGCCAATGTGTAAACTAAACAGTTGCTTAAAAACCCTATTTACTAATCATTTTTACATAAAGAAAGATTAATGATTATGTAGATTAAATGTGTACTTATTCCTATAAACATCAGACGGTTGTGTGCCCTATTGGCTTTCTCTTTTTAGCAAAGCCCCCCAAAAGCCTCCCTTTGTAGTGTAATTCCGTCTGTCTCCCCCCTCCCCAGATGTGCCTTGATGGGGAAAGGAGGCTGGAGAAGCGAGGGCCAGAGAAAGAAGTGGTTAATGAAGAGCATGTCACCGAGGGGCCTGGCAGAGAGGCTGTTTTCCCGGTAAATTCTGTAATACACTAATTAACACTTTCATTAGGGCTCAGAGACAGGTTCCAATGCTGCCTGCTTCTCCAGCCTGCCTTCGACCCGGCGCTCTTTCTTGCTTGTGACAACTATGTTTATAGCTTCTCTGCCCATCGAGCTGGCTGGCACATCGAATTACCCTCAAGAGTACATGGGCATCACGTCACATTTGCGTGCCCAATATCATACGTGACGAGCTGTGCCACCGCCAGGGCCTTTAATGCACATCCCGTGGACGGCCGGCCCCGGAATGCATAGGCAGATATTAAGCTAAATCTTTTTGGAGTCAAGCTTGTTTCACGTCAGTTACACAAACATATTGGTTCCTTTAAAAGAACAAATGCTTTGTGTGTAAGGAAAGGACTCCACGCAGCAACTCAGCCCTTCCTTCCGAAGGCTGTTTTCTTAGGGGGAGAAAGGGAGAGATTGTTTGGCTTCTAGAATATGAGTTTTGAGCCATAATCATAAACTATGGACATTACTGGGAGGGAAGAGGAGGGCCTTGGAGAGTGTAACTAGGAAGACAATGGGAATATCAGAGATGACTCATTTCCCTCTCTTGCACGAAAATGCTCCTAATCTTCACAAGGGTCCCTCTGACTCTGGATTTCCCCAACATTACAAATCAAACCCTGAAGCTGATCTAGCAATAAGGAGAGAACTGAAGCCATTTCAGATGTGTGTGAGAGCTCTGCTTCTATCTTACATGAAGTCCGTGTTAAACTACTTGAAGCAACGCAAATCTCTGAGGTTTGGGGATCATCATTCCTGGTGCCTGTGGTGCCCTGTGAAGTGGCTGTTGAAAGACTGGGAAAAGCATGGGAGATAAGAGGCATCTCAAGAATGACTCTGTGTTACCATTCTCCCGGAGAAGGCAATGGCACCCCACTCCAGTACTCTTGCCTGGAAAATTCCATGGATGGAGGAACCTGGTAGGCTGCAGTCCATGGGGTCGCTAAGAGTCAGACACGACTGAGCGACTTCACTTTCACTTTTCACTTTCATGCACTGGAGAAGGAAACGGCAACCCACTCTAGTGTTCTTGCCTGGAGAATCCCAGGGACGGGGGAGCCTGGTGGGCTGCCGTCTATGGGGTCGCACAGAGCCGGCCACGACTGAAGTGACTTAGCATAGTATACCATTCTCCAGAAAAGCTCTAAAAAATGAAATGGATACATTTTACTGACAACTTCAATTTCCATGACCTACCAGGAAAATATTGCCTCCGAGGCAAGAAATGAGCTTTCACACGTGATCTTTAAGCCCTTCCCAAGAGGCAGGACGTTAAGCGTTCAGAGAGGAATGTCGTAGGAATTCTAAGACCCTGTATAACCTCAGATGCCCGGCTTCTCTCCTGTGCTGCCCCTGAGAAGCCTCTAGGACAGAGTGGAAACGGTTCCTAGAGGAAATGACCCAATTGCTAAGACAACAGTAATTTATGCCTCTAAATGCCCAGGAAAGAGACAGATTAAGTGACAACAAAATCTTCATCCTATTTTCCCTTCTTCTTATCCAACCCACCTCAAAATCTATCCCGATACACATTTTAAAATACTGCATGTATCAGTCAGGGTAAGTTGAGTTTTGCTTCAGTAACATAAGAGCTCTGAACCTCAGAAGAGTAAAATGAAATTTTATTTCTTTCTCTTGCAATGCCACCATAGGCCCAGGGAGCCCTTGGAGACAGGTGCCCTCCTTAAAGGTAGTGCAAGACAGCCTGCTTCAATCTGATGTTACCTCCATAGAACTAAGTGCTTTCTTAATCGCTGAGGAAGAGAGCATGTTCTAGCAAGGGTTAGTTCTTAAATGCTTTCACCAGAATTAACACTTTTTTTTTTTGGTGAGAATGAACCACATGGTCCTTCTTAACTTCAAGGATGAGGAAGCATCATTCTCTACATGCCAGAGATAGGAAAGAAGCAGATATTGTGAACACTATAATATCGATCATAACAACCCACTTCCCAGAGCACCTTCTCTGCAGCAGCACCATTCCCTGCAAAAGCATAAAAGCAGAGAACCCTATTAGTAGGGCTTATTGCCCAGGATCTTGCTGCTACAGTCTGGATGTTTCCAGCCTTAGAACTGTGGTACATATGCTTTGTGAGGGATGGGAAGAGGCACATTTGTGTAGTGCTCAACTCTGCAGAGAGCCAATATAGTCTAATGATCAAGAGTACGGATTCTGGGGTCAGACAACTTGCATGTGAGTCCCAGCTCTGACACTTAGTACCAGTATGATCTTGGCAAAATTAATTTCTCTACACCTCAGTTTTGTAATCTGCAATGTGGAGCAAGTGATGGTGCCCGACTCATGGGTTTTTGTGAAGATGAATTACATCAATACCTGTGAAGCCTTGGTACTGAATAAGTGCTACAGATATGTTTTCTCTGATTGTGATGCTTTATAATCTTCAAGGGGCCATTGGTCATTATAATTCATCTAAAGAACTAGCTCACTCTGTCTCTTGCATCTTCCTCCATCCTAGAGAGAGCTCAGAAGGATGTTGTTTTGTTTAAAGCCTGAAGAAAGACATTAGAAACTAAATTTGGGGAAAATGAATCGCTCTGCATATGAAAATGAGAGGATTATGAAGAAATGTGGCAGAAACAGCAATATCAGCCCAATAATCCATACGTCCCCTTCATTTTCCAGCCCCCTTGAAAGTGAAGTGGCCTTATAGTTAACACCAATTAGGTGGGAGCAAAAGTAACAGTCATCTTTAGGATACAAGATTTGGTTGCTGCACCCTCCCTCTCCCATTACAAAAACTAGGGAGACCCCGTGCTGAGAAAGTGAAGCCTGGATTGCTGAGTCATCTTGAAGAGGAAGGTCATCTTGAGGAAGGTCATCTTGAAGGAAGGTCATCTTGAAGGAAGGTCATCTTGAAGACCTATTAGTGGAATTGCATGTGTGAGCACTTTTGTTGACTTAATCCCTGATGTTTTAGAGTTATTTGTTATTACAGAATATCCTAGCCTAACTTGATTAATACAAAGGGTGTTTGTTCCTGAAAGAAAAGAGCAAAGAACAGAGAAGATAGCCAAGTTGAATGGAGTGACTGGAAGTTTCTTAAGAAAAATAATATATAATACATTTAAGCTTTTTTGCATTGCTATGATGCAATATCCTGTATGATATTAATATCCTCTATTTCTCCTCTTATGTTTTTATCTCATTGTGTTTTGTGTTTTATTTTGTAAGTTTTGCATGAGGAAAACAATTAAAGAAACAGATAAGTCTACATCTAAATTAACCCCGGAAGACAGCAGCATGGAATCTTGAGGTAGAAACTTGGAGCCACCTGTGCTTATGATAACATAACAATACACTCTACAGACAGCTTAGAGGCACTCTGAGCTTTCCACTGTTGTTGTTGTTGAGTTGCCCAGTTATGTCTGACTCTTTGCGACCCCATGGACTGCAGCACAACAGGCCTCCCTGTCCTTCATCATCTCCCAAAGTTTGCCCAAGTTCAAGTCCATTGCATCTGTGATGCCATCCAGCCTTCTCATCCTCTGATGCCATCTTCTCCTTCTACCCTCAATCTTTCTCAGCATCAGGGACTTTTTCAATGAGTCAGTGGTTCGAATCAGGTGACCAAAATCCTGGAACTTCAGCTTAAGCATCAGTCCTTCCATTGAGTATTCAGGGTTGATTCCTTTAAAATTGACTGATTTGATCTCCAAAGGTCTCTCAGGAGTCTTTTCCAGCACCACAGTTTGAATGAATCAATTCTTTGGCACTCTGGCTTCTTTATGATCCAACTCTCACAACCATATAAATGACCACTGGGAAGACCATAGCCTTTACTATATGGACATTTGTTGGCAGAGTAAATTCTCTGCTTTGTTGGCCAAGTAAAGCCCCTTCGTGGATCACAGCCTTGTCATGGCAAAGGAGCTATAAGCCATGCCATTTAGGGCCACCCAAGACTGGTGGGCCATAGTGAAGGGTTCTGATAAAGCGTGATCCACTGGAAGAGGGAGTGGCAAACCACCCCACTATACTTGCTGTGAGAACCTCGTGAACTGTATAAAAAGACTTCCATAGATTATTCAAATCAGTAATAGTCACTCTGATTATATCTTAAGAGGTAGACTGACCCTAGATTATAGAAATCTGAGATAGGGATAAACAGTATTTAATATCAGCTCACATTTACAGATGAAAGGAAAAACAAACAAGGTCTAGACAGATCAAGTAGCTTTCCCAAAGTCACACAAAAAAGAATAGAGTGAACCTGGGTCCAAAACTCAGATCTTTTGGACCTAACTCCCCAAAATGCTCTATAGATATATGTAAACCAATCTCAGTAGACTCAAAGTCACCAATAATCTCCATGTTGCTAGAAAAGTAAACTCTCAACACTTATGCATTTGACATATCTGTTGTATTTGGTACAACTAACCCTAATCCTCTTCATTATAAAACTTCCTTCATTTGGCTTCCAAAACACAACACTTCTGGTTTACTTCCTACATCATTGGTTGTGACTTTTCCACCTCCTTTGTTGAATCCTTCTCATTTTTCAACCTCAGTGGAGAAGGTGCTTCAGAGTTCAGTCCTTGGACACTTTTTCTCATTTCTACATATTTACTCCATTCATAAGTACATCTAGATCCACAGTTTAAATTTCATCTATATGCTGATAATAACTCAACAAATTTATAACTCCAGCCACGACCTCTCCCTTGAACTTCCAAATCATATATCAACCACTCACCTGGGATGCCACTCAGACATTTAATGTGCATGCACACACTTAATGTGTCCCAGACTGATTCCTAATTTTCCTTTCTCATCCAACGTACTTCTGCACAAATTTGCATACCACAGTCAACTGAAGCTTCAGTATTTACCCAGTCCCCAAATTTGGAACCACTCCAACTGTTCTTTTTCTCTCTCACCCAGCCTATAAGCAAGACTTCTTGGTCTTTCAGCAGCTCCACAGAGCTTAGTAGCAGCCACTGTGACCTAAACCATCATTCTTACTCACCTGTATTCTTGTGTTAGCCTCTTAATTGGTGTCCCGAAGTCACCCAGTTTGAGTCTTTGCTCAAATGTCACCTTCAGTGTGAAGCTTTCCTATACCACCAGATTTCAATCAACCCTCTTTCCACCAACACTCCATAGGTCCCTTGCTCCAACACTTAGAATCATCTATCATGTTATTTATATTCCATCTCCTTCCTACTGAATCTAAGCTCTAGAAGGGTGTTTTTTTTTTTTTAACTATATACCTAGGGTGCAGAAAAGATGATCCACCCACTCATTTTTTGTTGAATGAGTGAATAGACAGAACAAATGTTCCCCACCCTGACTCCACTACCCCCTACTCTTAATTTTCAGTTACTATCTGGTTGCTGAATTTCTTCTCACCTTGGGTTTTTTTTTTCTCCCCCCAGGGGTTTCAACCTGGTGTCCTGGGAATCAAGGTGCCTGGCTTCTCTGTCTATTCTCTCCCTTGCTTCTCAAACAGCCTCCCTGACTCCTGTGGCAGCAAGAATATATTTTTTTCCCCACTGACCAGGATCATTCTCTGCTTCTCTGAAATAGACTGGAAGCCTCATGGTGCAATTTCTTTTCCTTTGCCATAGTATTTTTCCTAACTCTTCCAACCCATAGCAACCTCCCCCATTTCTGAATGTTTTGGGTGCATGCTGCATAATAATAATAAACATTCACATGCTTAAATGTTTGTAACAATATTAGGGAGATACTACTCCTACCTATTTTACCAACAAGGAGGCTCAGAAAAGTTAGGCTACTTATCAAAGTTTCAAAGAGTAAAAATTCAAATGCAGGCAGGTCTAAACTCAAATCTTGTGTCCTGAACTCTGTCACACTGTGAGACCCAAAGTTAAATTCTTGGTCATTTTTAATTAGTTCCTCAAGTAAGAACTGTCATATTCCTGCTCTGTTAACCTGTGACCTCTATGGGGCCCAACACATGCGTGGCTTAATGGGAACTTTCTGCCAAATTCACCATATTTGTTGGGCTTTGGTGGGGGAGGGGAAGAAACAGGACAGCTTTCAGAACCATTACACAAGAAAAAGACATTCAGGTAGCAAAATGCCCCCTGAGGGAACCAGGCAATGAGCCTCTTCCTATTTTCCCTTGCTGTTTCACCCCTGCATTTGACAGAAACCAGAATGGTAGAGACATGTTCACTACTATAGGAAAAGAAAAGAGACGTATGCCTCCAACCAAATGGTTTTCTGCTCCTTAAGTGACCTTTTAAGGCACTATTGTTATGAGGGTCTCAGACACCTTTGGAAGCAGCCAATATAAATTCATCCATCCACCTACTGCCCACTGACCAATGTTTGTTTATTGACAGTACCTCTGTATTAAATCCCAGGAGAGACATGAAATTTCTTCTTTGTAGGGATTACAAAGAAGTGGGTGCAAGTGACAAGTTAGAGAGCAAAGTAAGTTACTATACCCATGCACTGTGCTTTATAGTTTACAAAGCATGTTCTCGTACATCTCATCTCAACTTCAACATCTCCTAGCTGCAGACACTGTGTCAATGAAGAGCTTGTTCCAAGATCATAGAGTAAGTATACAGACGATTCAAAGTGCAAACCCAGTCCTCTGACTCCAAGTCCAGTGCTCTTTGCACCAATCCACACCAGCCAATTCCAACCTAACGCCTACTGAAGTGACAGAGTAGAACGCTAGGTAGGGTCTACTCTCATCACCTTCATGAAAACCAACCCTCAACCACAAGTTGTGAATGCTGTTACTTACCACCCAGGACTGCCACCTTGCCTAGGACATAGCTGTAGTCTCTGAAAGACAGAGATAACTCCTCATATTTCATTTGTGCCCCCAAAGAATGTCCTGCCATGCTCTGGAAACACAGCAATATTCTCCTTTAGCCATGGAGTCTTCCCCAGCTGCTCTAATCCACACAAACCTGGCTTCTCTCCAAACCTAGTATATAATCGATTCTCAATAACGAAATGCTAGATGAGGGAATACAGAGCAAGTGTGATGGTGGGCAGCAGCGTTTCTTATGATCATGACCTCTTCCCATACCTCCTCTCTTTTGTGATCTCATCCCTCTTCTTGACTGTGGGAGACAGGCTAGCCTTGGGAAGAAGAGGAGGTTCCTACATATTTGTGTCCATGGGCATTGGATGCATTCTGGTGGCCAACAGTATCAACTGCAGACTCTTCAAACATAGCTTCCAAGTTTGCTTCTCTAACTTTCCACTTGTGGTAATGTGGGAAATCCTACACCCCCTTGCTGGCTAGGGCGCCAGCCCTTCCACCCCAAAACCATCTCTGGATCCTTGACGTCAGCTGTCAACATCTCAGCTGGGCCTTGGGACTTTGCCGTGTGGGATGTCTTTTGTTAGTGACTCCACACAGCATGGTTTGGGTGGATTTAGGGCAGTCTATAAGGGTTGAGGAAACTGTTGATGGAGATTAAAGAGCCTGCCCCCATTAGGCAACCAGTCCACGCCTAGCCAAGAAGAAAGCTAAAAGAGTCACCTCTCCTATTGCATGTTCTAACCACTAGACTGAGCTCCTGTTGCTTGACAAAAAGATTTGCTTTTAATTAAAATAGGAGCATAAATTATTTTTATCCCTGTATTATTGGGCGGTAAGTAAATTCACAGTAACTCACTGGATTTTTAAAAATCTATTTTAAATATAAACACACTGCCATATTTTCTGTGGGTTTGAAAGCTTATGTTAAGTTTGCAAATAAGTCAACTCCATAAAGATAACATCTTTCCCTAAAAAATGTGTTGTAATCTAATGGCATGCTATGGAAAATTAACATCTTATTAACAACATACATGAACCGTCCCTCAGTTAAAAAGGTTCAGAGTCGACTTGAGTTCCTCACTCGGCCCTGAGGCCAGGATGACTGACATGGCAACCTCCAAACCATCTCCCCCCATGGGGGTGTACTCTGCGGCCCTCACAGGACTGCTATTTTATTTTGAGTCATACTGAACTTTATTTTTGAACCTACCTTGTTACATGTCTGACAGGCCCTGTATTCGCAGAGGGACCTGGATCACTTTGGTCTGCCCTAAAAAGACACCATGTCAGACAGGGCTGCATGGAGATAAGTTCAGATGTCTGTCTGTGCACCAAGGATCCAGGTAAACTGCTGTAAGGTCATTAACAGCCAGACCTCAGGCATTCATAGACCAGCCTTTGGTGATGAGGACAAAGCACTGGACTTCTTATCCATTCTATGGAAAATAAAAGCCCGAGGCCACATAGGCCAGACATAATTTTAGACAAAATGAAAGTTACCTTCTTCTTCTCTTTTTTATAGCAAATATTTTATTTTTTTCTTATTTTAACCCTTCTTCCATCCGCTTCTACTCCCTCTGTATCTACCTCGCCTAAAGAGTGGTTTAATTCCCCAGCAGAGTACCCAAGGGCCACAGTTCCTCATTGTGTCTCCATGACCAATGTTTTCAGCGTCTTTTCTGGGCCTGAGCCTTTAAGACGATTCAGCTGATGTCACACTCAGACCCACCTTGACCTTACTTCTCTCCCCCACCTCCCTGGACCACTGGTCTTCAGAAATTTTAACGAAATATAAAGTCTATGTAAATAGGAAAAGGGAAAAGCTGTCAAAATCTGCATGAGTTGTTTAAATACCATGAATAAGAACCAGTAACAATAGGCAC